>NW_023462915.1:1624-4788 GCF_013731165.1 Rhagoletis pomonella | reverse complement strand
TACCCCTCTACTAACCATACCGCCAGGCTTCAAGTGTCAAATTGCATCGTTGCCTACTTCCAAACGCTGCCCTTCTTCCGCTTATCCCCTAATGTGCGTGGAGAAAATGTGCCCAGATCCGGAGTAAGCCTTACCAGCAATACCGACAGACGCTATGCATGACGTCAAGCACCAGGATTGGAGTGCTCCTAAGTGTCCCACTGATTACATTTACTCCATCTTCCCGCTTAGCGTAGTCTTTTTCAGTGCTTTCTACCACACGAGGACTCCGTAAAAGATAATGGGATTGACTATGAATTCACAGAGACCAAAAACAACTTTGGGAGAGAGGACCCCCTACAATTATATAGAGCCACTGAAACCTTCGTTGCGCTCTCATCGATATTAGGACTGCAGGACAGCTTCACATCTAGAAGCAAGCTCATGACAGGCATTAAATGCATACCCTCTAATCGAGAGTGGAGTTGTATGCGGCACCTTATACCTCCTAGTGAACAAAACTAGTTCCGTTTTACTTGGATTTACAGCAAGTCCAGAGTTATTAACCAAATTATAATACTCTTGAGTTAAGTCGTAGAGAGTACCCAAAAAACGTTCACCTCGCCAAAAGTGCAACCTACTCACCAACTCCTCTAGCAGGTCGTTTACGGCCAAAATCTTGAAAAGGCGTAAGAGAATACCACCCTGTGCCGCGCTGCTATGAACCTTACTCTCTCGACAACTCTGTCACTGATCATGCGAAATATAAGCTTGGTTTTTAACCCAGTGATCTGACGTTGTTAAAGGCCCGCTCTATGTCGAGAAAGACTCCCACTGTGGAGTCTTTATGCGTTAAGGCTGTCCCAATGGAATTCACAATCAGCTTCTACAGAGTTTTAAAGCAAAACCGATGAGAGGCTGATTGGTCTGAAAGAGATATGTGTGTGAAGAGATTTGAGGTCTTTTTCTAGCCTTCGCTATAAACGTCACCCTGCCACTCTTCAATCCTAGGGGATGTGCGACGCAGTTAGTTAGTTTTTTAGCAGCTCAACGGGTATAATGCCGACAGATTCCGTTGACTTGACGGGCTTCAAAGAAACCTTTCTAGTAGGTCACTGAAGGCAGTGCCTTTGCCCCAAGACCTCGAATAGCAGGCCTCTCCCGGAGCTTAGTTGTATGAAAAAATCGGGAGCTAAGGGGAAACTTGAGCCACTCCACACTACTCATTGTCCAGCAGATTTGCAGGAAAACATCAATCTTACTTTGTAAAGTTCCCAGTCAGAGTGAACTAGTCTTACGGTCTTTATAAAGCGCCGTCTGTCAGAGAGATCAGCTGTTCACCAGAGAGGCTTCCGTCCGTACTTAAAGAGACGAGAGCGGGTTCCCTTCGTCCTTCAAGTACCATACATACATACTTATTAATCAACCTTGAATGCGTTTGTTTTTTTTTTTCAAAATTTATCCGAATTTTATTGTTTATTGAAAATCGCGTAAAATTTTTATTATTTTAGAACCAGGTTTTAGTTTTTCTTGTTGCATATTTAGCTGCTCAAACTTTTTAATTCCACATACATAGATAATTCTTAATTTGTCTGAAATGATTGTAAGTTAAGATGTGGTTTTAACAAAAACGGACTTTATCTTTACGACTGTAACTAAAAGCCTATCAGATTGATAAAATATGGAAGCTTTTCAATTTAACTCCACACACATCCATATTAGTATCGAATTTCGCTTAAAACTTGTTGTTAGCAAATAGAAAGAACACAGTAGACCTCAGCGCACACGAGCTTTTACATTTGTTTGTAAAAAGTTCAATCGAAAGTAGCTAAATTTTTGAAAACTTTTAGCTGTAGACAATAGATCTAAATTAAATTTATATTTAGATTAAAAATTTTTATTTTAAATAACAAAAAAATCAATTTACTTATAAATAAGTACAAATAAGTTTATTTGATTTGCAATTTATCATTAAATGTTTTAAAAAGCTGCTTTTAAATTAAACTTTTTTAGTATTTTATTTCTTACTTTTTTATTTATGTAAATCCCATTAATTCGTTTCCATTCGTTGTGTTCAATTCAAAGTACAAACTTACATAAATTTTGAAAATTTGTAACTCTATTCCAAAGCAATGCTAACACAAATGTATTAACGCTATTGTATTCCTCTTTGTCGTTATTATGCGCCTTAAAAATTACCGGCTGTGTAAAATAATTTGTAGAATTACCGCTTCACCGAGGTACATCAATTTTTAACTCACATTTTAAGTCTAATTTCCTTGTGCATACCTTTCAAGTTTTCGATGATTTTCTAACACTCCTCTCTCGCTCTCGCTCTCGCTCTCGCTCACAGCACCTTCGGGTCCGCCAGTCGGTTTCGTCGGCTCGGCGCGTTCAATGTCGGAAATCATTACACAGTGGCAGCCACCACTCGAAGAGCATCGCAATGGCCAGATACTTGGCTACATACCATGAACCAACGACTACAGATCACCTACTCAGCCATCGTTGTATTTGTAATCGATTTTCAGAAAAAAGTTTTCGTAGCGTTTTTGACGTTTTTCGGTTTTGTTTACACCGTCTTCTACCTCTTCGTAGTGATTTTTTAGCGATTGAATGTGTTTTCTGCAGCAATTTTAATTATAAATTTTGGTTTATTACATATTTATGATATAAAATAAAGTGCTGTGTGATCGGAACAAGTTTGTGCGTATGTTTGGTTTGCCAAAAGGCGTAAATTTGCATGAAAAGTGGGTGCACGTTTGTGGCCAGAACGTCATCAAGTTTCACTTTGTATATTTCATAATAAATACCAATTTAATCGCACTCAATCACCGCGCCTTTTTCGTTTTCTTTGTTTGTTTTCATTCTTAGGCAGATGTCAAAAACACTCAGAAATATACTTTTTTTCTTGCTTCTTTGATTAGGTGATCTTGTATTTTTGGTTCATGGGTTTGACCAATGACATTTCTTCGAGTTTTCTTTCAAAGGGTTTTTAATATATTTATTTGATTTCTTTGATTTCAATCTAAATTTTTAGTCATTTTCAAATACAAGAATTAAAAGAATAATAAGACTTTACTAGTAATGGAAGACGAGAAAAAATTAACAGTACGCCCTTGGTATTTGACCTTTTATTACTGCTTATCCTGATACTCTATTCTTATCATCATGGTATAGCCCGC
>NW_023462915.1:808-1524 GCF_013731165.1 Rhagoletis pomonella | reverse complement strand
GCGGGCTATACCATGATGATAAGAATAGAGTATCAGGATAAGCAGTACTAAAAGGTCAAATACGAAGGGCTTACAGTAAATTTTTTCTCGTCTTCCATTACTAGTAAAGTCTTATTATTCTTTTAATTCTTGTATTTGAAAATGACTAAAAATTTAGATTGAAATCCAAGAAATCAAATAAATATATTAAAAACCCTTTGAAAGAAAACTCGAAGAAATGTCATTGGTCAAACCGGTACAAGCCAATTGTCGAGTTGCCTGACATTAGCAAGAAGGAAACCACTGTTTTTTATAACCCGAATTATAATAAAACCTTGGAAACCAAAAGTGAAAAGTGAACCGGTTCGAGGAAAATGAAACTCATAGCCCGAACACAATGAAAACGACGAGCTACAGACCACAACTGTCAAATTATTTTAACACCCGAGTTACATGATTCAAGTACTTGAAAGCAATTCTTGCTCATTCTCTTTTGTGTTTTCTATTTGCTTTTACACGTTTCAATTCTGTTGAATTCAAGTTTTTGGTTCTTTAAATGGGAAGCAATGAAAATGCCAAAAGCAAAGCAAGAAAGTTGAAACGACTTGACGGTACAGACGCATGTGTACTCGTCCCTTTTCTTCTCACCCCCTCTCTTCCACATGCGAGCAGAATTGAATTCAATACTTGAACTGTGTAAAAGCAGTCTAACACGTACTCTTATGTAGATAATTATT
>NW_023462915.1:0-798 GCF_013731165.1 Rhagoletis pomonella | reverse complement strand
TAAATTTTCGTTGTTCCTTGTGGCCACAACAAAACGACGCAACGAAGTTTGAGAATGTTTTCGTTTATCTGCGTAAAAAATGCAATTTAGTGAGGCAAGAGGAAAAACATAAATTTTGGGGCCAACATCACAACTATGCGCAGGAAGCCCACAAAAAATTCAATCAATTTTGATTGACAGCGATAACGGCTACGACCGACAAAAGTTCAGCGCTTGTACTTATGTACGAGTATGTAATTGCGTTTATTTATTTATAAATTTTTTTTTTTTTTTTTTTGCTGTTAAGCATATTTAAGATAGCTGCGGCAGATAAGTAAGTGTACGAACCAGCGGCTGTTGGCTATCAAAAATTTCTACGTAAATATCATTAAAAATAATTTTGTCTATCGCAGATTGTACGGCCTTGCCTCGCCTTGCGCCCACAGTGAATGCAATCTATTTACAAAGGGTAAACAAATGGTGTTATACTGGTTTGCTGTAGTTTCATTAAACATTTTTTCCGTGTTTGTGGAGGCTTGCTTTTATTTTTCCATTAACAAGCATTAGCGGTATTTATGGTAAAATAAAACAAAAAAAAGGGGAGAAACATCATCCAACATCAAATGGTAACGGCTGCGCGTATATTTTGAGTTATTTTATCTTTCAGTGATGATGTTGTTTTAGGTCTAGCACTGTTTTTGTGTATTTTTCCTTTATCCCTAGCAAATATTTATAAAAACATAGTAATAATGAAAATGTAAACAATATGAAATTAATTTAGAAACAAGATTTCATCGTTTATTAAACACAAGTACATAC
>NW_023462914.1:0-16456 GCF_013731165.1 Rhagoletis pomonella | reverse complement strand
CTATGCAATTATTAGGCTACTTAGGCAAAATGTATCTTGATTGTGTGAAGAGTTCGGAACCGCACGTTAATAGAGGTGTAGGTACGTTAAGTAATCAAGTACTTCAAAAGGGTAATAAACGTTCTACGTTTTTTGGTAAATGGGTGCACACAAAAACACACAACATTTTAAGAGAAATATGGCAATCTACATACAGGTTTGCGGGAGGTGTAGTTTTCTACTTTATAAAATGAATTTGCCTTTCACTTTGCAATTACAGTTTGTCGTGTTTTTTTTTTACCATAACCTCTTTATTTGTTTATTGGAGTTAATGAGCATTAGTTTCCATACAAAAGAAATTTCGAACCTATAAGTAGTGTCATCATTTGCCAATAAGCAGCTCATTCAATACGCAGAAAATTCAGACCTACATACGTGCTAAAAAATATGTACGCACGAGAGTCAAGCTAAATCGGACCACTGTTTGGCGGGACGAAACTTATTTAATGGATGGTCGTAAAATAAATTGGCTTCTAAACAGTCGCTAATAAAGGTCGCGATCACTGTGTGTATACATTATCCAGAAATGCCAAAGAGTACCTTACAAATGTATGTAAAATGGTTAATTTTCAATATGTCTATAGCTGACTTGACCGATATATCTATAAAATAAATTCAAGGAACTTGTATTTAAAAAACACGCGAGCCTTTTGGATTTTAAACAAATTTGTTAACAAGTGATAAATAAAAAAATAAAAGAAATTAAATTATTTTTGAGCTAAAATCTATTCAATGAAATTATTAAAAAAAAAAACGTATCGCAAAATAGTGGTTAGCGCAGCTATGGATTTGCATTAATGTATGCATCAGACTATACATTTTTTCATAATTCCCCGTAAAAAATATGTCCGAATGAAGTTCATGAAGGAAATAGGTGCAGAAGTATATTGAGAACCACTAGAAATCTTAGTATTTAGAGAGCTTCTTTTGCAGCATATTTCAATCTGTAATAAAACAAAAGATGGTCGAGAAATCTAGCCCTTAATTTTATAACAAAAAATTTTAATTTTCTGCGTAACTGAATTCGAAAATAGACACTTTCGAAACATAAGTAATGCAATTATTGTTAAAGGAAAATAAAAATTGGCCTTTATTGTATTTTTGCCTGTTTCAACGCTTCGAAAAAAGCTTGATAAAGCTTGCTAGTTCAAGCCCTGTTAAAATTAAGGCACTCCTGTTAGTATTTAAAGCAATTTCAAATGCGAGTTTTAGGCACAGATGGAAACGCATAGATGTACATGTGATAGCAGTGAGTGTCGGCAAAAGGTGCAGTTTTTAAATGGAAATTTAGAGATCGAAGATAAATACATACATATGAGTGTACATATGTACATATACATAAATATAGTGCACATCTAAGAATCAAAAAAAAAATTCCATTTAATACATAACAGCATAATTAGGTGGGTATAGACGCTTAGTAGGAGACACAGGTTAAGGTTGATGTACGAGATGTGAATAATTTTAGGCATTGTTAATAAATAATTGAAAAAAAAACCAATTATATACACTAATAATATATATATTTAGTATATACATACAAATAAAGCAACAATTAGTAGTAGCAACAGCGATAGGAAGACATAAAGAAAGTATGAGTAGAGTGGTGATAGACATTGCTGGGCTGCGACAAAAGTTTACCATACAAACTACTACTTCCAATTACAGTAGAGGAGTAAATAAAAAGCAGGCATTTTCAATTTAGAAACTACTTGATAAAATTAAAATCCATTAATAAATAAGTATATAAAATTAATATTATATAAGTAAAATTAAATTACTGTTTCAAAATAAATTATAACATGTTAACAGTCTTATCATGCACCGCGTAGTTGAGTCACAGCAGGGTTGATATATTTTTTTCAAGGTAATTGCGAGAGCATTTTTCATTCTAATTTGTGACTAAAACTATGCAATGGTTTCTTTTCAGAAAATTTTATTTACAGCAGTACCCATATGACTTGGCTTCGAGGCACATGTTAAGACGGTAAGCATACAAATATTTACATAAATTTAAGTTTCAATATAAATTTTTGATTTAATGTACGATAAGGTAATGATTTTTTTTTGCCAAAAACAGTTTATTAATATATTGATTTATTTTAGTAAGGAGTGTTCTCTTGAGGTGTATGTATAGAGCTTTAAACTGAAACAATTACCTAATTTCAAACTCACTTGACTTTATTAGAAATATACAGGCGTCGAAAAAAGAGTAGGTGCAAAATTCAAAATGATAAATTTTCATTTAAAATATGTATAGTTCGACACATAACAAAAAACATATAAAAAAAAAATAAAGTTTCAAAGCTTACACAAAGTTCACAAATGGGCATTCCCGAGCTGAACCATTATTTTCGAAATAAATTTGTACAATTTCCAAGCGTTATTATGGCCTATGAACAATATATTCGTACAGACTACTACAAAATTGATAAAATAGTGTCCAGATCTGACTAATTTGTGACTGTTTCAAAGTCATAAGAAAATCGAACCTCTATAAAAACACTCTTCACTTACATACATTTTTTTTTTGCAAGTTTAAATTTATGTAATATATTTCTCAATTCTTTAGTAGACCGTAAACCAATATTTGTGTTATTTCTTCAATTTAAAATTGTTTTATTTTTTATTTTTTTTTGTAATTTTAAATTGTTATTTATGTTCAAGAGTTTACATTTTTGTGTACATGACTGTATGTTTGTTTGTCTTTAAAACAGAAAGAAAACTTTTGCGTTTTCAATGCGTTTAAAGAAAGTTGTAAAAGCCTTGTGTTTTGTGTTGGCAACGCTAATGGATTTTTTGTTTTTTTTTTATGGTTGGTGAAGGCACTACTAACAACATAAAACTATGCAGGGCTTACAAGATAATAGCTAGTATGTATGCACCAACTTTACGCTTGCGCTTTCTAGTAAATTTTTGCTTGCAGGTGGCATATTTTTCTAACAAAACATTTGTACAAGTACTTGGTCTCAACTACGAGTATACGGACTTGAACTCAACGAACGAACGAACGAACGAACAAACGAGTGAAGACACGCGTATTGTAAACCCCTCGAAATAGTTGAACGTTTTGTTTTTTTGGATTGATCTATTATTTGGTGGGTGGTTTGTTTCGTAATATATTGAACTTATTATTCTCGTTTTTGTTTTTTTTTTTGTTTTTGTACTAAAGTGTTGTACGCATGCGCGTACGAAGTATTACCTTACAGCCAGCATCGAATTTCAAACGCCAAGATGGACGCCGCTCAGCCATCGTATTCGAGGAGGAGGAGGACAACGATGACGCCGCTGCCGTCGTACTACTATCATGGCTGCCCGACGCCGCCGACGTTGCTGTCGCCGTACCGCTAATACTACTACAACTACTAATACTACCAAAAGCACTGATATTCGCTTGTTCCGTTGCCAGGCTGCCATGGCATTGTAGTGGCAGTGAAGTCGAATCCAAGCTGCGCCGACTGCCACCAAATATTTTGCTGTAAGTTGCTGTTGACGCCAGCGCTGGCTCATTATTGTCAATGCAAGCGGTTATGCCACCGCCAGCGCCATCTTCAGTCCCACCGCCGCCGCCGCCGCCGCCACCGCCTTGTAACGCTGGTGGTAGCGAGCGTGTTTTGCTTACAGCCACTAGTTCATCACCACCAGCCCCACTATATTTACTCGCTTCGTAACGCAGCCGCTCGACAAGCGTTAAGGCATTGTTGCTGTCAGTTTCATAGGGGGGTATTCGTTTTTCACGCAAGCGCACAGGGCTTTCGAGTGTAGGTGGCGGTGGCGACGACGACGACGACGTTGGCGTAATCGGTGTAGTAACTGCACTAGTCGGATGCACTGAGGATTTGCTTGCGGAAGCGCCCACAGTAGTCACTGCTAGTGGCAATGGTGTTAGTGTGCTTAAGCGGGAACGTTCGTTGGAAGTTGTGCTGGTGGTTAAGACGGGGGGTTTGGTATTGGAATTCTCACTGGGCTCAATCTGTTTCGGCACAGGGCGTTCAGTCTTTTCATTTGCATTTTGTAAATTGTGAACTTCAATAGTTTCACTTTCATCTGAGTCATCCTCCGTGTCATCTTGCACCTCTTCAGCTGCGTTTTCGTTCTGCTCTTCGTCGGCATCTTCCGCCTCCACATCGGCAGCTGCAACTTGAAACGTTTCTGCAGCGCTCTGTTTTAACGATTCACGTTTGCTTGCATCCTCGGCTTCATTCTCGTTCGCTTCGTCGTCGTCATCCCTGCTCTCATCTTCATCGTCGTCCTCGTCCTCTTCCGCATTCTCGTCATCGTTTTCGGTTTCTTTCGCAACTTGTTTTTTCCTGACCGTTACCTCCTCAGCGACCGCGCTTTCATTGATAGTCATCTCCGGTGGAGTGACCACTATCGTCGTTTCCACCGCTTCATTGGGCACTGCGCTGCCGATAAACGAATGTCGCGGTGTCAGTGTGTATGAGGCGCTAACTTCTTCGTCATTATCGTCGGTGTTTTCATCAGTCGTTGCATCTTCTGTTGGTGTGACGATCTTTCGGGTTGTTGTTACGATTGTGAATGAGGCAGAAACATCTTCGCCATCATTGTCCACAGCGCATTCACCCTTTTCGGCATCCTCTTGTGCCACCTTATCATCATCCTCCTTGTCTCGTGCGCATTTTGCGGCGTTGGTGGTGGGGCTGAGGACGATTGGTGCTTCATTTTCGTCTGTTCGAGGCGGCGATTGTGGACTAGCCTCTGTTTCTGTCGCTATTATTGGCGGTTGCGCCAGCGGCTCCACTTCTTGCTGCTTTGATGTTGATGGATTTTCTGCTGTTGCTGTAGCTACTTGCGTTTCGTTCTGTTAATAATTTTTTTTTTTTAAATTTAACAAAAACAAATTTTTTTCTCTTGTTTGGTGAGTTATATGTATGTAGCAGAGTTTCTGAGTTATAAAATAAGTTTAACCATACTCTGTTTACAAAATAAAATAACTTTTCTAAATATATGTATACTATAAATACTTTTTAACAAAATATGCATACATATTCAAAAAGTGCATTTCATCAAACACTAAATCACTTTGCTCGCGCTTCGTTTCATCTTGTGAACGCATGCGCGCGAAAAAGTATCAAAATTCAAAAATTTCTTACGAATTTGTCTATGCTGTTATCTTCAAAATATCGGTATAAAAATATCCATGCATATACAAAGTTGCATACCATGCAAACGTTCAAATATTGAATAAATGAAAAAAAGAGATTTCGTTTTACCAACTCAAATTGCCGTTTGATTACCTTTTGTAGTATAGGTGCGTATAAGTAATCTTCGATACAGTTTAAAGCCGTTACGGCTTGCGAAAATTTCCTTTCCTTTATGCCGTTAAGGAATTTTGATGAGAATATAAAGCATATCTCCGGATCTCTTGAAAATCACGAGTACTAATAACCTAGACTGCTTTCAATCATTAAACTTAAAAGAAAAACACCGGACTATGGGTTCTTGGATTTAGAAAAAATTGGTATAGAAGAGCTCCACTAGGATTGAAATCTGTTCGTCACAAATTCTGCACAATTTCGTCCAACATTCAATAACAAATGTTCTTTTAAATTTTCACCAAATGGAATTTCATTCTAAAATTAAGTAGGTCAAACATTAATCACCTAATTCTAAGCTATCTAATCTTGCTGAATACGTAAATACACAAATTTGTGTAGTGAAATGTCAGCTTTTAAGCTTTAGGCTGCAGGGAGTGAATGTGCTTCACATAGGGACTATATTTCTCTTGAGTCCCTGGAAATATGACGACTCTTTGGAGGAATCACAGAAGCGGCAAAGATCGCAGAATAAAATCAATTCAATCATGATTAACTCTAACTAGAGATGCTAATTTTCAGCTTTTTCCGATCCCGGAATTTTCGGGATTAGTGCCGGGATTTAGATATCCATTACTTTTCAACAACTTAAATCGAAAAAAACTGCTTCTTTATGTTTGAGAAGCTCTCCTACCCTAAAATAAATAATAAATAAATGGGGTTGAAACCTACTTTTTTATTTAAAGCGGCGTTTTTATTTATTTTTTCTCTGGCGTCAGGATTTATTTTAAAGGACTTTGTAATTTCTAAGATATGATTGACTTCAAAAATGATTTAAAAAATTCAATGCAATGTAGAATTAAAATATGGGTACCAAATGTAAGAGGAAATTTTTTTTAGAATTTAAAAAAATTAAAATTTTTTGGATTTACAAGGACGAATAGGTAATTTTTTAACCTGATTAAGTTAGGACGAAATTCGAGGATGTTGTCGAGTTTATATAAGTCCTTAACATATATTTTTTTCAAAAACAAATATTGCGAAATTTCAAGGATACAATTTTAAAAGGACATTTTCAATACTTACCAGACCTTTTGCACCAAAAACTTGAATCTGTTTAAATTCTACAGGGTTCCCTCTTCAATTTGATACCCATACATCTTCTCTAAGGACATTTCTCTGAAGTTTTTAAATCATTTTTGAATTACTGACGTCAGAGTGAAGAACTAAAAACGCAATTTTACTATATTTGGCCCATGGTTTCACGAATATATTGATGTCTGTGTTTAAAATTTACTATCGCGCGGAATTATATGTATACTGAGCTAAACATTTATAAAAAATATTAATTATTAAATAAAAAAAGAAATATAGCCAATACTGGTCAAGAAAAGGAGTTTCTATTATTGCCATCAGTGCAAATTACAAATCCCGAAATCCCGATTCTTGGCAAATAGTCTCGGGATTTTTGGGACCTTAAAAAGGCTGGGATCCCGGGATTAACATTCCTAACTCTAACCCTATTAAATTCAGTCAAATTAACTAATCGAATAATTCCAAAACTGGATTATGCTCATAACTCACAAAATTCTGGTCCAAAAGGAAGAAATCAAAGAAAATGCGGAAAAGTACGGGTTAACAAATATGCCATTCTTGAAGCTTCAACACATCACTCTTACTTTTTGTCTGGCATTACATTCATTGATGCAGATAAAATAGGCGATTTAGTGGGTGTAAACAAAAGTTCTTATCTCATTTTGGAAACACTCCCTGCCGAGTATGATGCTAGGCAAGTATATACATTGGGGTGGTCTTTAAAATAAAATGAACGAGGGGCCAAAGTTCAGATTTCTTTTTAGAGACTCAAAAAATTAAAACTAATATTTTATATCTAATACCCAAAATCGATACTACTAATGCCGAAGATGTCAGATATAAATTTTGGTCCCGATTGGAGTCGGTTAAGACGCCTTCATAGGGTAATAGGGTTTCACACACAAATGAGCTCAAGTGAGCCGAGAAGTGGCGAATCGAAGATGGTTTTTGTAATTTCTATACCACATGAGTGTTGCAGGCATAAGACAGTTGTTGATAGCATTGACATTTTTTTGTCCACAAAATAATAGGTGCGCGAGTGTTTGAACAGTTTTGGCTATTTTTCTTTGTTTGTTTAATGTTTATTAAAGTTTATATAAAAGTATAGCTCATTACCTAACAACAATCCCATAAATCCAAATTTCAAACTTGCGCAAACATTATAAAACTTAAAAAAAAAAAATCACCGAAATTTCCAACTTTTTATTCCGAATTTTTAGAAAAAGTCCCGTCGATTTGTGGCATTTTTTTTGTTTTTTTTTTTTGGAATATAATGCATGACAGCGTTAACAAAAAAACTGCCAAAATTAACCTATTTTTCAGTAGGTTTCACCCTTTAAAATTTTTCTAAAAATTTTTGAAATTTTGGTGAACGTTTGTTGAAAATTTATAATTTTTGCACCAGGTTTAAAATTTGGATTAGTGATTGATGAACATTAAACAAATAAAAAAAAAACTGGTGAAAACATCGCACTCCTATTATTTGTGAACAACTGTACTTACATACATATATGGCACACTATTTAATACTTGCGACAATTTCCGAGAAAACGAAATCTCCATTTCGAATATTTCTTAACATAATAACGAATGCGCATTTAAACAACTAAAATACAAGAATCATACAACACATTTAAGTACTTACTACGTATATATAAATAAAAATTAAAAACGTCATCATTAACAAAAAAGTAATATTTTCGAAATTTTTGAATGCCGTTTGCTCATTGCCCATAAAATACTTTAGAACGATAATATTGGAAATTCGAAGTTCTCGCGTATGCACAAATCCAGAGACAGAAAATAAACCTTAAGGGTATATTTTCGAATAACAAAACTTTTCATCGGAAGCTTCAAATTTTAATTGTATTTTGATTGTTATTTTCTCGACCAGCTTTAATCTTTTTTTATGACTTTTATTTTTTGCTCACAGATAGATAAATTCGCATCAAAACAGATTAATGCGCGAAGATTTGATAATTTCGCTAATTTTAGACCTTTCTGATTGGTTTTCAATTTTTTCAATCAGGTTTTTGTTCTTATGTATGTATGTCCGAAAAGCGCCAAAAACTTGTGTTTGAAACTAATGGCGAATTTCCACTAGGCATTAAAATGACAAAAAAAATGGGGGCATTTAAAAAATGCCATATGGAAATTAATTTAATGACTATTTTTTTCAACGTAATGACACGTATATTTTTTTATGCCCAACATTGTCATTACAATTTTTGCCATTTAATGCCAAATGGAAATAAAGCATAACTGTAGAAAAAATTTAAATCCAATAATTTAAATCGAAAAAATAAAAATTAAAAATCTACGTTCAAACATTATCTGAATATAAATATTCAAATTTAATGCTAAAATTATGAGTTTCATTATGAAAATCTGAAATATAACTTAATATATCATTTAAATCTTTTTATAAGAACTTCATGCATATTATGTATGTATGAATGTATGGCCTTTTGTTAATGATGACTACGCTATTTAATATTAAAATATTTTTAAAATTATATAACGTATGCATATAAATACTATAAACACATCATTGTGGTACTTAACAACATTTTTTTTAGATAAAAGCATTCTAAATTAGTTAAAAAATACAAATATGTATATATTTTGTTCACTATTTATTTCAAAATAACTTATAAACTAACGGAACGACTATGCAATACAAAACGACGTAATCGTAACGAATACTAGTGCTGCCCTAAGAAATTATTCAATCAAGTTAAAGAGTAAAGATACATAAGTAGAAGTAGAGTTTTGAAAGGCGCGTATCATCCTGTGCAGATGCTCCTAAATAAGTATATTCAGTTGCATTAAAGGAACTAATGGCGGTTGCTGTCAAATTTTGAGCGTTATTTAAGCGTTTTCGCATTTGCTTTGCGCTACTTATTTTCATTTTTGATAAACATTTTTTTTTTTGCTTTTTAAACGCTGTTAAAGATCAATTCGCTTCTTTTTGCAACACAGGCTATGAGGTTAATGGCATGTTTTAGCAAAAACTAAAACAAACAGCACCATATACGCAGCATTAAAAGTACATACATATGTAAAGCTTCAAAATGCACAATACAGGTCATGTATGTATGTATGCACAATATTATTGATGGAAAAATGCATGTAGATTTAATGCAAGTCCTTCGTATTATTTGTATGTAAGTATAAAGTTTCCATTTTTTTTTTGTTTTTATTCCTAATGTGCTGTAGTAAGTAGTAAACAAATCTTCCTTGCAAAGTACATAGTATTTTTTATACATTGATACATAACCGACAAAAATCAACACCGCAATATATAAACAGTTATAGTAGTTCCAAAGCCCCTAGGTGGTTGGCCACAAATCCAAGTAGTGCGTAATTTAGTGAGAATTGAAGTGTACATGTGGACTGTGGGTGATTGCATTGGCTGTTTGTTTGGTTGGTTGGTTGGTTGGTTGGTGGTGGTTGCTTGGATTGATTGGGTTGTGATGAAATTGGTACTACGATTAATCGATTATCCAAACCAACAAACAATATAATATATACGTAAGTATGTAAAATCCTAAATTCATTTTAAATATTATCAAATAACAGCACCGCTTCCAAAGCAATTACTTTTCATTGTTTTTCTATTGTAAGATGTGAACTCCAACTTAAATTTGTGTATTTACTTTTGATATTGACTGTAACCTGTGCAACATGTTTTTTTTTTTTTATGAGAGACAAATACAATACAAATATAGAAATTTTAAATGGGCTAGGTAATTGAAGGTTGCAGTGGTTGACTGTTTGTCTGTGGAAATGGTGAAAGTGGTGGTGGGGTTGATGTTGGTATTGGTGATGGCGACACAAACTCCTGCAGGACATTGTTGTACGGTGGTACAAGATGAGAGTTTTCGCATTGGTTTTTAACTGTTGCAAGTTTTACACAAATACAGTTATTAAAACGCACATATATTTGGGGGAAAAAAATGTATGTGAATATGTATAACAATAACTTTTATGCATGTTGACATTTTTCCATTTTGATGAAATAATGCTACGTTATGGCAAATGTATGTATGTAGTAAGTATGTATGCATATACAGCACAATAAATAGTAACAATATATAGTCTGTTTTTTTAAATTGTTTTGCACTTAGATATTAACGAGTATGCGGTAAGTGCCAATTTTTAGTTCGGAATTTGTTTTAACTGTGTACTTACGCTGCTGCTGTTATTGTTGTTATTCATGGTTGAATTTTTCTTCTTAACCAACTCTTCGGCACTCTTAATTTCGTCCAACGTTACACCTTGTGTAGAGCGACGCGTCTCACGTACGCGCTTAGCGTGTGCCTTACGTTGTGTTTCGCTCTCCTCGTCACGCACGGGTGGCACAAAGGATCTGCAAGTGAGTAAGAGAGTGAGATTAAATACATATGTATAAACCATAGATAATGCATAATACATATATATGTACATATAATGTAGCTGGTGTAAGTAGTGAACTATTTTTCAAGAACAATAATCATAAGGCATGCAAGGGTATGCTTAGGCTGGCGCTGGAATCGAAGAATTTCCGCGAGTTCGAAAAGGCGCTCGAGTTGTTAAATGCGATAACTGCTGAATTTATGCGTAAGTTTAAAATGTGGTTAATTTAATACACTGACATTTTAGTCTACATACATACATATATACATAAATAAAACTGCCTCACTTCAAACAAACAAAAATCGGGCGCATAAATTCGTAGAAACGCAGCAAACTTAAGAGGTATAATTTATGGTAAATCAAAAAATATTGCCAGTATACTCGCATCAGAATTGTTACGCCAGAGAAGACTGTTTAAAAATTCATAGGACTTCACATAATCGAATATAAAAAAAAATTTGTATAAATTTAGGGGAACCGACAACGAAATGTCGGCAAGTAAATCTTGCTTGTGTATCTGCATTACCCCGAGCATTATTTTCGCTCAATCTACAGCTATTAGTGATTTAATATAGTTGCACTTATTCTAGGTCCATGGTTCAATTCCTGTTCCCGGCAACATCAAAGCACAAAGATTTTTTTTATAAGCGGCCACCCCTCGGAAGGCAATTGCAAACTTCACTGAACCATTAACGAACACAAATCTTCCACAAAAGTTTGATCCGAACCAAAAACCGAACTTACTTTTATAAAGGTTTAATGTTCGTTTCGACCAATTTTTAATGGACACATTTTCTCCACTAATCTGCAAATTTTTTTACTATGTAAAGCGTTCGACAATTAAATATGTTTTTATATTAGATTGTTCCGGAATAAAAATAACACAAATATATAGTTTTTTTAATCGACTTCAAAAAAAGGAGGAGGTTATCAATTCGTCGGAATATTTTTGTTTTATGTATGTTACCGCATGGACCACGTTAACTGATTTCTATAATTCTTTTTTTCTAAAGAAAGGTGGTACCTCAGAGGTGGTCCCATATTAATTTGGTTTAGATCCGATCAATGGATCATGAAGAAATTAACGATACTGTTAAATTTGTATATGAAAATTGAAGTCGGTTTTAATTTTTGCTTAAAAATTACTTGTTTAAATTCCCAAATCATTGAACCGAACTAAAACCCCAGTTCAAAGAAACAATAAACAAACCATTTTGACGAACCAATACAAAGGTGCAAAAATCGTTCAAATCGCTGAACCGAACCGACCAAATTTTTCATCCAGTTTATCTGCTCATCTATATATATAAAACAAAGTCGTGTTAGTTACACCATTTATAACTCAAGAACGGCTGGACCGATTTTTATGATATTTGTTTCTTGAATTTGTCTACCTTCCGAATAGCAGAATAACTATTAAACCAACCGCTATGTGGCACTGGAGTCTAGTTATTACTAAAACCCGTATTTTTGGTCCGATTCGCCTCATATTTGAGATGTGTATTGACAATAGGAAAAACAATACCACTGCAAAAAAAATCCGCCAGGTGGCGTAGGAGTCGAGTTATTACTAAAAATCGGGCTTATGGTCCGATTATCCTCAGATTTAAGATATGTATTGATAACAGGAAAAATAATATGTACTATATGTAACTAAAAATCGTATTTATGCTCGAATTTATTTCATTATCGAAATATATGAATTCACATGCCGATGGTCCTCTGCAATAACGACGCAACTCAAAATAAAAAAAAATATCAAACCCCTTATTACTTTTAAGAGGCTCATGTCTCTAATCCTTGGCTAACCCATGTCTAATCCTAACTAAAGTAAGTAGTGGAAGCGTTCCTGGTAAAATTTTTGAACTTGGTACGAAAATATATGAAATCCATCACATATTCATGGAGAAAAATTGGAGCTATTGGAAAATGGGTGTGGCACCTCATATACAACCGAATTTTTTCACACTGTACGTCTCTGGAAATGTTCATGGTAGAGTACTGGAACTTGGTATGGAGGTACTATGTATATGAAAAATTTGAGCTATTGTAAAAGCGCGTGGGCCCTCCCATCCAATACGAATTTTTCATACTGCACTTCTCTGGAAGTGTTCATGGTACAGCACTGGAACTGGGTGCGGAGATGAAATCAATCGCATACTCATGAAGAAAAATTCGGACTATTTTAAAAGGGAGCGTGGCACCTGCCATATAAATTGGAGAAATTTTTGAACTTGGTACGGAAATATATAAAAACAATCACATACTCATGGATAAAAATTGGAATTATTGGAAAAGGGGCGTGGCACCTCCTATACAAACCGAATTTTTCATGGTATAGTAGAAATCAATCGCATACTCATGAATAAAATTTCGGACTATTTGAAAACCCACAACCATATAAACCGAATTTTTCATAAGAAGTATCTCTGGAAGTGTTTATGGTAAGAGTACTGGAACTTTATACCAGCTCTCTCATACAAGTCGAATTTTTCTTATTGCATATCTCTAGAATTGTTCTTGGTAGAGTACTGGAACTTGGTGTGGAGATATATGAAATTAATCGCATAGTCATTGAGAAAATATGGAGCTATTGGAAAAGGGGGCGTGGCACCTACCATACATACTGCATATCTCTGGAAGTGTTCATGGTACAGTACTGGAACTTCGTATGGAGATATATGAAATCAATCCCATACTCATGGAGAAAAGTAGGCTCTTTGAAAAGAGGGCATGGCAAAGTACAAGCGTACTGACTTTTCCTTATCTTTGAATGTGTATATAATTCTTCTGTAGGTATGTTTGAGTGAAATCTTAAATGGCTGGAGGGATTTCAAAAAGGTTGTGTGTGTGTGTTTGAGCGAGTCTCTGGATAGTTTAGTTTCACAATTTAACCCGCCAGTTGGCGCTGGAGTTGAGTTATTACTAAAAACCTTTTTTTTATGATCCGATTTGACGAATATTCAAAACATGTATTGGAAACGGTAAAGGAAGTCCAATTGCAAAAAAGAGATGTGAGGTGATGCTGAGGTCGAGTTATTACTAAATATCGACAAGTGAGAAAAGGTGCCGTGAATGTCAGACTAAATCGACCTGTTGCATTATTCAGTATACCGAACTCTCGTGTATTACGATTGGCCTAATGGATGTGATTTGCCAATATTATTATGCGGTAAACCTTCATTCGGACATACCAGGGTTGATTTGTGCAGTGATAAATCTCAAACCGCTCCCTGTCGAAGTACCTTAAAATCCAGTTTAATAAAAGCAATTTAATGAAGCTTTATTTTTTTAATTGAATTTAATATAGAATCTGACAGAAAAAAATAATTTTTCACTTAAATTGCTTTCGTGAAACTGGCTTTTATGGTATTTCATCTCAGTCTATGTATGTATATTGTATTTCTGTTGAACAAGGATACGCATCCATTTTGAAATTGCCACCAACTATAAGATAAAGTTTTTAGGGCAAATTCACTACAGATCCGGATCATTGTTGCCGCCGGGGACCTTCTTCATGGACATAACACTTTGGTTAGTTTATTTAAGGCGGCGAACGACCACCAAACCATAATCTTAGCCGATGAATTTGCCAATGGAAATCGTGGACTGTTGGAGAAAATGTTGGACCAAAACGATTAAATTAAAAATCTAATTACGGGCGGGACGAAGATCGCCGGGTCGGCTAGTATTTACATAAAAACAATAACTATTAATTAATTTAATAAATTTTAAAATTTCAATCGTCGAGTTAGTGCAGTTAAAAGATGGCGCGCAATATGCAACAAATAAATACAACAGTATAAGCAACTGGCGCAGCCTGAATCCAAGAATTCCAGTTAGAAACAAAAAAATTAAGAGCAAACATTAGAAGCAAACACAAAAGTTAAACAAACAACAATAAAAGAAATTCAGCGCAATAAATTTCCACTTCGTATAGTGAATATTTACTTGAAGAAATTTTTGAAAATTGTGCCTGCCGACATTTTCTGCTTTGTAGTAGTGGTTGGCGCAGCTGCATCGGGGGAAGTAGACGGACCGGACAAAGTTGATGATGACGATGACGATGACTGTTTAGGGTCATTATCAATCTTATTATTACCGTTATCATTGTTATTATTGGCAGTGTTTGAATTTGTGATCGTATTGCTGATTTTATTATTATTATTGTTTTGATTGTTTTTATTATTGCTGGTAGTGCTGGTGCTGGCAGCACTTGTGGCACCTTTGTCAGCATTTGCCGAACTAGTAGGTGTGCTATGAAGTGGGGGAAAATTATGAAGTTCAAAAGAAATTATAGAAGATGATGTGTAAAAAATAAATAAATGATTGCGGTTAAAAGAAACGTATGGGAAAATATGTAGGTATGTCACCACCAAGTGCGCAGTCGGAGTATACGGTGACTAAGTTAACTTATTCAGTACCGAATTTATTTATTTTTTTTTTTATGTTCAGAGTAGATGTTCGTATTAAAGACTCACCTGCGAATCGGTGTCGTAGTTGCAGCTGTCGATGGAGTGGTGGTGGTGGTGGTGCTTGTCGTTATAGACGCAGTCGAATCAGCTGTTGATGGCGTGCTGGTGGTGTATGCCGCCGTTATTGATGTGGTCGATGTATTTGTCGAGTTGCTTCTGTGGCAGAGTACAAAAAATAAAGTTGAAAATAAAAAACACGATGTTTAATGCTTTTAAGTAAGTTAAAAGTATATAAAATCTCAAAAGTAATTTACTGCAAGCATTTATTTACAAGATTTATAAGTAAGCAAATTTCGTCGCATACAAACTATTTAGCGATGAGCGATGAAAATGAATTAAGTAAAGCAAAAAGATAAAACAACAAACAAAATAATTGATGACTAAGCGAAATGGTTTAAAAATTATGATTTTTTTTGTTTTTGAAATTTGATTTTAAAATTTAAATTAAAGAAAATTAACAAACCTGTAATTTCTATGATCTTTGAGTGAAGCCGATCTTTGTACCGAATAATTTGGAATGGGCGTGTAAACGTTGCCTAATGCGCTTGTGGGATTATTGATAATGTTGGTGTTGTTACTTTTACTGTTATTTATATTGTTACTGTTATTGCTATTATTGTTGATGTTGTTATTGCTATTGCTATTGCTACTGTTGCTATTGTTATTGCGGCTATTACTGTTACTACTGTTGTTACTATTGAGTTGTGTGGCCGGCAGTATGGGACATGAATTGGCTTTTATGCGTGCGCGCAGCTCGTGATATTTTTGATAGAATCTGCATTGATTTAGTTTGAATGAAATTCCCCACAAAAGCATTTGCATATGTTTGTAAGTCCAATTCATTTCATTTCCAATTCGTAAGCGTAAGAAATTTGGTTATTTTTTGATGTTTTTTTTTTTGTATGCATTTAAAGCGCCAATGTTTTTTTTTCAATGATTTTATGTTTCCATTTTGTTTAAATCATTCAGCGATTTTCATTTTGTTATTGTTAGCAGGACGATTTGTGGTTGTTGAATGGTGATTGGTGATGGTGTTTGTTGGTTGTGGTTGTGAGAATAGTAGTAATGGTGGTTTGTGGTTGTGGTTTGATGGAATATTTAAAGTGAGTATGCAAAAAAACAATAAACAAATAAAATTTGGTATTAGTAATTTTGGCAAAACAAATAAACATT
>NW_023462913.1:0-16456 GCF_013731165.1 Rhagoletis pomonella | reverse complement strand
AAGGTCTTAAAATGATCATATAGATGTCCCTCATTGAAAAGAGTGTGGTTTTTCAAAAAATACACTTCGTGTATCAAATATGGCATCTAAACTCACCGCAAACTAAATTTTCCTTTACAAATTTTGTGCTACCGCGGAACCCAACACTAAAAAGGAAAATGTATGAATCATTTTCCTGTGCGGTTCTTGGGCCGATTTTTACGAATCTGAGGTCAGGTTGGAAAAATTCAAAATGGCGGACCCAAAATGATGGCAAAAAAATTAAAGTCGATCCGATTCATTTGAAATATTTTCCGCGGGGGGTGTTTGGGGTTGGTGATAAAGAGGTCAGACTGGATCCGCCATATTGGGTCCGCCATTCTGAATTTTTCCAACCTGACCTCAGATTCATAATAAGCGGCCCCAATAATCCCAGAGGAAAACGTTTCAAGCGATCTACTTTAATACTTTGGCCGACATATTCGCTTTTAAGAAACATAAGAATCTGCTGTTACTTTTTTTTTTATCAGTTCATCGGAATATTTATTTTTTATTTTTTTTTTATTTCTTATGTATGTTACCACAACTTTGGACTACGTCAACCGATTTCGATAATTCTTTTTGCATCGGAAAGGTAGTGTCTCAGAGGTGGTCCCATCTGGTTAAGATCTGATCAGTGGATCATGAGATATATATATATATATATTTTTTTTATATGAGAGTTGGAGTCGGTTTTTTTTTTGCTAAAAATTACTGGTTCTTGTTTAGTGTTGGGTTCTCCAGTGGCACAAAGTTGTAAAGCAGAATATAATTTACGGTTAATTTAGACACCATATCTGAGACGCCAAGTTGAATTTTTCAAAAGGCCACACGGTTTTCAATGGGGGCGTCCATGTGATCATTTTAAGACCTTAATCTTTGTAATCCGTCCTATAAAACTTTGGCCATCGTACTGTACCGGTTGACGTAATATGTAGGTGAATTTCACGTCGCTTCCCTTACATCGCTTTGTTTGGCACGTTCCCGGTCGTGATCTAAATAAGCGTCGTACAAAAAAGTAATTCTCCACAACTTTGCAATTTCAATGTGCTACGTATTTTCAACAGAAATTGTCGAAAAATGACGAAAACCGTGACAATGTAAAATCTTTCGCAGCTTTTGCTAATTATTTACAATAAAAATGTTTTTTTTAACCTTCTATACGACAAATGTGGGAAATTCAGTTCTCTATAAATAAGTTTGCAAATCGCAAAAAACCTAAAATATAAGATGGCGGAAGGTTGCAGTATGAAACTTAGGAGCAAATAAAAACCAAACATTTTTCCTTAATTTTTAAAGTTTTGAACATCACTAATTTCCACTATTTCAAAATATATAAAATTAAATCTATTTAAAAATAAATTGATAGCTCATTTGTTGCAATCGAATACGGTCTTGAATTTATATTGTGCATGTACCGGAATTTCAGATTTTTTGAGCAGTGTGGCTAAGGAATTCATCAATACTAGTAATAAGCCCCCGAAAGTCCGGTGAATGCATTAAAGAAATACTTGCAGATATTATCTATGTAAGTATTTAAACATAAGTAAAAAATAAAGCGTGAAATTCATGAATATACTTCAGTGAAAGACAATAATGATTCTTGTATTACTAGAGACCTGATAACCCAAGATAATTTTTAAGTATCTTCGTACAGTGGGCCTTGAGAAAACAGTAATTTTTTGGGTGCAGTCCAACCTTTCACAACATCTGTCCAAGGGCTTTACTGGTCGTAGTCTTATATGGCCAAAATCACTTAAAATTGGCGCCGGCCTAATTGGATCGTTCATTTAAAAAATCACACCAAACAATTTTTAAAGTTTTGAGTTTTACCGTCATCCCGGGTCCTTTAAATTTGTCCGTAATATCCTACACTGACAATAAAATTTCGCAAAAGTGCTACGAAAAACTTTCGTAGTCTTGGTTTTTGTGCAATGTACGAAAGTTTCGTTCATAATACGAACACATTTTTCACAACGAAACAAGATTTTACGAACCATTCGTAAATATAACGAAAGGACTTTCGTAAAACATTTTTCAGTACAATTTACGAAATCTTTCGTTTATTTTACGAAACAAATTCGTAAATTACTGAACAAATCTCTGTACGAATAATTTTATATATTGTACGAAGGCATTCGTAATATTAACGTATGGTTTTAAAATTTACGCAATCTACAATTCTGTATTCGTACAATTTACTTAATACTTTCGTATAAAGTACTAATGCAGAAACATTTTTTTACAATAGACGAATATTTTCGTACAATATACTAAATTACCGTCAGTTTAAAATTCCATCATATTTTTATGTACTGCGTGTCATTGCGAAACTACTGGTTGGCTACTGTGAGACGTATAATATAATTTTAAAAGTTTTAAGAAGCTGTTGCTGGATAAAAATACAATATAAAATTAAATGTTAAAGCTGTGGATAAATGCTTTTAAGCATACAATGTTTTTAACATCGCCCACGCTGAGCCTTGCTCTGCAATTTGGGACTTCATAAATAGGCAATTTCATCAGTTAGCTATCAACGGCAAGACAGACGCACTACTTAATGAAATTCTAAGTAAGTGTATGTATGATTTTTCACTGAAACTTGCCTTTCAGACGCCTTATAATTTTCCTTTAATTTATAGTCGAGAAAGGAAACAAGCATCGAAGAAGCTGCGAATCTGCCAAGTACCTCCACATAAAAACATTGCAAAACATTTTGTTAAAGAAAAATGCTTAAAATTAGAAATAAAAGCAAAATAAAAGTGTTGTGTTATAACTCGTTGTATGTTTTTAACAGTGTTGTGAATGAAAGCAATCGGAAGTTCTACGAAACAACCGAAGTTTTTAGGAAAATAATTTCTTTAAATATACGAACTATTTTGTGCATTTTACAAAAATTTCGTAAAAAAATAGAGAAATAGTACGAAATTCTTTAGTAAGTAGTACGAAATTCGTTCGTAAATAGTACGAATACGTTCGTAAAATGTACTAAGATCTGATATCTCATATTTTCGTAGTATGTACGAAAACGGTTTTGTATAATCAACGAAAATTTTCGTGGCTCGAAATGAAAGTAAAATGTACGAAAGTTTTCGGTATATTTACGCATATTTTATTTTCAGTGTAGGTGTTTACAACAAAAAGTGATCTCAGCTATTTTTTATACCCGAGCGCACTTGTGCACAAGGGTATTATAACTTTGTTTTCACATAACGGTTGTTTGTAACAGGCAAAACGAATCGAGATAGATATAGACAAATGTATACATAAATGATCAGGATGGAAAGAGAAATCGATTAAGCGGTGACTGTCTGTCCGTCCGTCCGTCCGTCTGTACACACGATAACCCGAGTAAAAATTAAGATATCTTAACGAAACTTGGTACGTGTACTTCTTTCGGGCGTAGGACGGATGGTATTGAAAATGGGCAAAATCGGACAATAACCACGCCTACTCCCATATAACGGTAATTTTCAGAAATACGAAAACTGCGATATTTTAGTAACTACTGAAGATTATTCACTCAAAATTGATATTTACAATAATTTTTGGACACAAATTAAGAATATTATAAATTTTTGAAAAATGGGCGTAGCCACGCCAACTTATGGTTACATGTGTATATCTTGGCAACCGCTGCACCGATTTCTTCCAAACTTGGCATAGTTATTGGCCTTGGTACAGGATACCAAATGGCTGAAAATTTTTAAAATCGGACAATAACCACGCCCACATCCCATATAACGGTAATTTGGAGAAATGCGAAATCTTCGATAAATCAGTACATATTAAAGCTAATTTATTCAAAATTGATGATTGCAACAACTCTTTACCAGGAAATACGTTTATGATAAAATTTTGGAAAATGGGCGTGGCACCGCCCACTTATGATCACATATATGTATCTCGGTAACCGTTCTACCAATTTGTACCAAACTCGGTATGGTTATGGTGCTTGCCACATAAAAGCAAAATGTTCAAAATTATTGAAATCGGACTAAAAGTACGGCTTTTCATAAAACGGTAAATTTTAGAAATGCTTGAAACGTCAATATTTCGAAATTTAAAGACGCTAATTTACTCAAAATTGATACACCCTGACTTACCATGTAGCGGTAGCTTTCGGAAAGGTGAAAAACATATATTTAATATTTGCGCCGGGTATTTAATGTTCGGCTCCGCCCGAACTTAGACTTTTTTACTTGTTATTTTTTGCTTCCGTGAAATATATTTCAAAACTATGAATAACAACAAATCCAGATCACAATTCCACAGAAAACTGGGTAATATTTTTCAATAGATTACACTGCTCACTGTCGACTTTGCTGCCACGTTTTACTTTTGTGTAACTGCAGCTTGCATTTTAATTTGATATATAACTTGACTCTTTAACTACTTAAGATGGCCCTAACTAAGTCGTATGACTGAGCAATTATATATAGAAGCATTGAGAATGAGTCAAGTAAATGTTTTAATGCTTATATTTTGTCACCTACTTCACCGATTTGAAAACTGATAATTTTTGGATAACCTATATAATAATAATAATAATAGATTCGCGCTTACCCATATGTTAGTGTTTGGCCGAGCTTCTCCTCCTACTTGCGGTTTTACGCCGACTCCGAACGGCGATTGTATTTTTATGAGAAG
Source organism: Rhagoletis pomonella (assembly GCF_013731165.1). Lineage (NCBI taxonomy): Eukaryota > Metazoa > Arthropoda > Insecta > Diptera > Tephritidae > Rhagoletis > Rhagoletis pomonella. Next base: position 11,788 of record NW_023462913.1, on the reverse strand, counting down.
CTGTTTTTCATGGCAGAAATACACTCGGAGGTTTGCCATTGCCTGCCGACGGACGACCGCTGTTAAGAAAAAACCCTTTTTTCTATATTTTTTGCGATATTGCTTTGACCAGGGTTTGAACACGGGTGCTGCGGAGTGGAAGTGCGCACTGCTTACCACTACACCACAGCGGTCGATATATATACTTGCACCTTAGTTTGATATATAACTCGATTATATAGCCACTCCAGATCGCCCTAACTAAGTCGTATAACTGAGCAATTATACATACGTATATTTTTTCAGAATTGATATATAAAATCGCTTTTTTGCAAAAAAAATGGTTTTTCAAGAAATTTTAGGAAAATGGGGGTGGCACAGCCCACTTATATAATATACGCGTATCTCAAAACCACTTGACCGATATCGACCAAATTTGGTACACACATTGTGCTTAGCCTCCTGTCTTGAAATCGGACAAAACCTAATCCCCCTAAAATATAGCTAGCTTTATGTTTTTTGATATCACCGTTACGTTGGTGGAGCCCTAGGTTTATAAAATTTGGTCGAGATCGGTCAAGTAGTTTTTGAGATACGCGTATATTATATAAGTGGGCGGCCCAACCCCATTTACCTACAATTTCTTGAAAAACCACTTTGTTGCTAAAGAGTGATTGTATATATCAATTTTGAATAAATTTAGATGAATTCGTTAGTCACACTGCTCAAAAAAACTGATAGTCCGGTACATACACAGTAAAAATTCTAGGCGTATTTAAGAAAGATTGCCAAACCTCGACAATTTTTATTCGATTGCAACAAATGAGCTATCAGTTTATTTTAAAATAGATTTAATTTTAGATAGTACTACATATTTTAAAATTGGGGAAATCAGTGATGGTCAAAACTTAAAATATTAAGAAAAAATGTTTGGTTGGTTTTTATTTGCCCGATGAAAACTCCCAACAAGCCAAGTCTGACGATAGATTACTATAAATCATCTCTTCACAGAATGTTCGTTCTTTAAAATTGAATGAAAACTAGTTATTCAAAATCTGATAAATCTACAAAACCGTACTGTCTTACCTAAAATTACAAGCCGCGACCTTTAAATGACTTCCGAATAATCTATAAAAATAAGCAATAATCTTTCTCATAAAATGGAAGGAAATGAAAAAAAAGTAAATTCGATGGGCACCCTAATGTACATACATACATTTGTATGTATGTATATTTGTAAATAATTTTTGAAGACAAAAAAACAGACATTGGAAACAACCTAGAAACACGACAGCAACGCCAACATAAAATGTAAGCAACTAAGGCAACAGCCGAATGAATTAAAACAACAACGATACATGCGATGTGGCACGCGTCTGCACAGGCTCTACGACTTTGCGCGGGTCTGTATGTTTATGGCGTTGTGTCGAGCCGCCATGATCACAAATCGCTTTAGCCGCTTGTTTTTGCTGGTGAATGCAATCAAGTGAGCGCAAAAAGCAGTAGGTGTCGGAAGACAACAATAACAACCTCTCAAAAATCAGGCATGACAAAAGCAACGAACAGTCAAAAAGTAAATGAGCAAAAAAAAAAAGTTGAGCAAAATAAATTCACTTTTTTTAAGCATGAGCCGCCACGGCTCCATCAACAACTAAATATTGATGCTGCAGCTCTGTTGTTGGCCTTAGCAATCTCCGGTCGAAGATTTTTATGAATGAATGCATTAAGCAAAGGTATAGCACGCTTCAAATACACATACCCTACAGTGAAAAAGGTGCATTAATGCATATACATACATACATTCATATATGCACATACGCACGCATATTAACAACAAGACATTGCATTCATAAATACAAAAATCAAAAACAACAAAAGCAACAGCTATGTACTAAAATCGGGCGGCAGCAGAAAATTTACAAATTTATGAATGAAATCAACAAATTCGATACAAGTTTCTCGCTGTCACAGTTTTTGTACTTGTGTTTTTGCAATCGTATATGTTGTTGTATGTTGAAGCTGAATGCAAAAGGTCTGCAACTATTGTTGTAGTTGTTGCAGCGGCTGCTGTGCACGCCCAACATTTATTTCAATAAGTTATGCAAATTTTCGCCAGCGAAATCACCCACCCAGCGGGGCAGGCAGGCAGGCAGGGAAGTTGCTTTCGACCAGCGACAGCGACTCTACCAGAAATCGGCGGCACGAAACCAGCTCCACCAGCGCAAAGCGACCGTCATTTGCGGTTTTTCCACGAAAAACTAAAAAGTTTCAGCAGAGTTTGCGGTTTTTTGATAAACTTATTACCTACACTTATCTTTGTTTTTATTTCGGCGATTGCCATTGATTCAAAAGCAAAGATGCGTGGGTCGTTGGGGCTTCCACCGGCTACATGCTGCAGCAGAAAAAGAAAAAATTTAACTAAGCCATAAAGCTTTTGAGTAAACCACAAAACCAAAAAAGTAGAGTAGGCTGTTATTGGCAAGAAGACCAGTGGCCAAGTTCCAGTTCAATAAAATATCGTGAACGGTTTTAGAAAAAAAATTAGTGTGTTGTGTATTTTTGTACAAGTGATGTAATGCACTTCGGGACCAAATATACACAACTAAGTAAATAAAGCATTTAATCGCCAGCTGGTCTATTGATTAACACACCAAAAAGCGCCAAACTATATATTTGATCTTGTTTTTAAACCTTAGTGCGTGGGTTTTTCAGCGGCGCCAGTGAGAGCTGCATATATTTTTTATTAATGAACAGACATACATACATATGCACGTAAGTATTTGTATATTTTTATTCACTTTTAACACTTTTTAATACAGTCATTTCAATTTGTGGCAATAATTTAAAATTTTTAACTCACCAATTATTTATAGATGGTTTTATAATAAAAGGTTACGTTTGGCACACTTTGTTGTTAATTAAACGCGCCTACTACCTACTCAAAACTTATCTACATCACTCTATGTAGATATGTACATCCACATATGATGAGCAAGATGATGTGGTGGGTGCTTGCATTTGGACAATTAAAGAAGTCTGATTTCGGAAGAAACAGACTTTACATACGTGACGGACACTGGTCGGAAGTTGAAAAATGCTGGGTAAAAGTCTAAAAGAGAAATTCAGTTTTTTGATTTTTTTAACACCTGTTGATAACGTATGTATCTGTGTATTCATCGATAACTTCTTCTTCTTGATTGGCGCTGTAACTACCTAAGCGATTTTGTCGTTTCTCTTCTGTGCCAACTGGTGCCAATTGGAAATGCCAAGTGAGGTCAAGTTCTTCTCCTCTGTTACCAGCATCGCGACCCACGTTGAATATTTTCAGAACTGGGGCGTTCTGTTTATCCACACGACATGACCAAGCTAGCGTAGACGCTGTATTTGAACCAGCAGCACTATATTTATGTTGTTGTAAGGCTCTTACAGCTCTTCGTCTTTCAACTGCGGTATTCGCCATTGCCAACGCGCAATGGCCCGCATATCTTCCGCATAATTTTTCTGTCGAAAACTCCAAGAGGCGCGTCATCAGATATTTTCATTGTCCAAGTTGTTGGCAAGAACGATTCTCCGTTCCATTTGAAGCATAATTGCGTTGGTGTTAATGCTGGCTCTTTAATAAACGCAATCATCTAACTTTTCAAACTTATAACCGTCAACAGTAAAACGCTTACTTTTCATCGGGAGGAGTTTTTCATAGCGGGCGCAAACACAACACACCCAAGGTTTTCTTCTTAGCTTCAGCTCGCTTTCAAACGGGCGTCTGGTTGCTACCCAGAGAACGGGATGAAACGATACCATACAGGTATCGATACTTTTACTTGGAAGTAGTATCGAAAGGAGGTATCGATACATGAACAATATCGGCTCCAAAGTATAGGTACCTACTCACATCGATATGTTTGGCTATGAAGATATTCTGTATTCACCATACATAATCTGGCTTATACTGCGTCAACGCGAAGCGAGCAACGACAAAATGACAGAATGTTCGACGAATGACATAGAAGTTTCGACATCAAGAAACGTCAAGTGCAGGAATGTGGCAACCGCGAGAGAATGAGAGAATGATGGCAGAACGTTGATGAGCTGCCATAAATTCGAGCGCAAGTATATATGGGCGCTGCTACAGCGCACCAGAAGTTTAGATGCGAATCAGCAAGCTACAACTTAATTTGTAAAACAGAGATCAATTGTATTAGCAAGCTTTGTAAAGTCTTGTAAAATTCAAAGCAATCTTCGAGGAACTTCATTCACATACATATGTGCATGTACATTAGGGTGGCCCAAAAAACACATGCGAAAGGTAACGTCGGAATTTTAATGCTGAATAATTTTTTCGGTATAGAACAATCCTAGCGGTAAGAGCTTTAAAATTCCGACTTTGCTTTTTTTGACCACCACGGAGGATGGTTCCGTGCGCAGAAGTCCACGTAAGGGGGAAAGCCTTTGACTGCCATTCACCTGGGAGTGGCCAGAAGTGATTCTTGTGTCGCAGCTCACAACGTCCGGATATTTATATCCACGTATCCTCTGGGTAGCGACCAAACAACCGTTTGGGAGTGAGAAGGTGTAAAACTTCGCTTGCGCTTGGTTTGGGTCCCGCCACGTTAAAACCACGCCCAATGAAAAATAAGAAAAGGCCTCGGATGATGACGACCACGACAAACATATAAAGGAATATGATTTGAGGGTATGCAACTGGAATATCCGGACCCTTAATGGGAAGGTGCCTCTGCCCGGCTGGCATCACCGCCATCTGCTAGAGTTGTCACGAAAACGAGCGCAAATTCGGTGTTGGATTTGTGATGGGACTGCGCCCATGCTCCGACGTAAGAAAAGAACGAGGCGTCCAAGGATCTCTTCTATTAGCGTTTGGAGAGAACATATGAGCGCTGCCCCTGACGCGATATAAAAATCGTGCTTGGCGATTTCAATGGCAAGGTGGGTAAGGAACGGACCTCTGGCACCACTGTATGAAAATTCGGCCTCCACGACGAATCGTCCGATAACGGATTGAGGCTGCTCGACTTCGCCGGGGCCCGAAACATGATATTATGTAATAATAGTAAAGCATAAAAAGGTCCAACCAAATCGTCCACGCTGTGATAGATGGAAGGCATTCTTCAGGTGTTTAAGACGTATGTACGCTCCTATGGCCAAACACCGGCTCGGACTACCTTGTTACAGCCAAGAAACGCACTCGCTTCTGTGCAGCAAAACAATGCGGGCCCAACAATGCAAACAAAGCTTAACGTAGAAATGCTGCAATTACAACAGACGGCCAATTTATTCGCGACTCGACTCACACACCTGCTCCCTGAGAGAGCTCTTCAACAAACACACATACATGAGCAGGGAGCAGCATTTCTCGCTCATTAAGTACCTCCACCGAAAGAACAACTGGTTTGAAGAGTGTCAAAAAGCTGCAGAGAAAAAATATGCCACCACGCTGCGATCGGGAGCAACGCGCGCCATGTGGGACCATTATAGGGAATTGAAGAGGGAAGGTATGCCAAATTTGTTCCCGACCGTGAAGTAGTTTTTGAGATACACGTATTATAAGTGGGCGGTGGCACCCCCATTTTCCTAAAATTTTAGGAAAACCAATTTTTTTGCTAAAGAGCGGTTATCAAGACTTGATCCAGGTAAAATTTATCCGACATAGCAAGCAAATTCCAGTTATGTATTTCATTGCTGCAATATGTTTTCAAGGTGAACGAATATGAATTTGCACAGTTTGTTAGTCGATTGCCGTCTGATGGTTATTTCTTTCAGCTACACAACTTACTCAAATGTTACAGAAATAAACTTTTAAAATTTCTTCACCACTTCTTTCCAATACGGAATTTGCGCACTGCACTTATGTGAGTGTTAACATGCTCTTACACATGCGCTAACGACTGTGTGTATGGTGTTCCAAACGACGTGTGTCGCCCTTGGCTGTCATTTGGCCAAAATGCCACAATTCGTTTATCACCTTTCAATTGCAACAATGCGTGTAAGTGCGATATCGCATTGATGCGCAGCACCTATATACATACATATATACATATGTATGTAAAATACACTTACACACGTCGCGCCAGTGATGCAGATACAGATATAACTTAAGTACCAAGGCACAAAAAAGTATAATACAAATGTATGGACGACTCTCCGAGGACATGTGTTCGTCTCTCTGTCTGGCCTTTCATTACTCTGTCCTTTGCATCGCCTTGCTGGCGAACTGTGTTCGCTGTCAAATGACAAACGCATTAAAAATACTTAAAGTGTTGCCAAACACTACTGCCAACGACAATTGTCAACTGGACAAGAACACATTGTTGTGGTACTTATAGATATCACCAAATATAAAAAAAACTACCCAAGTTAATAAAAACAAGGCAGTCAAAATGCAGACAATCCGGCAAAACAAAAAACTAGTCAAGCTTTGGGTCGCGCAGTCGCGACAAATTCGCCGATTGCCTCGTCTCGTCAACAACAATGTGCCAACTTGTGCCGGCGATAATAGTTTATGGCTTTGCGACGTTTTTTACGCCGTCTATAGGCGGACGACGAACGACGGACGAGCGTGAAGTGGAACACCACAGGACTGGACAGATCTAGCGATTGAGATTGAAGTAACGCCATGGCGCGATCAATACGGCTGGCAATGACGATGTTATTTAGCGATTATTTTGACAACGATGGAAAACACTGCAACTGGGCGGTCGTTGGTTGATACGTGAGCGATCGTCTGATACGCTAGAGACCATCGAGTATTGCTATTATTATGTATGAATGTTCGGTGAAACGTGTGGTATATGTACATGCATTTATGGAACTCATTCAGGACGCTTTTTATTAGGGAATTTCCAACAAACGCGCGCGAATGACTCAGTTATTGCTTGTCTACTAAGTACTTAGTACTAAGTCATATCCCTGTAGGGAAAGTTAGGAGTTGTGGGTTTGCTTTTTACAAGTTCCTATTTTATCTTTTTTCCATATTATCAGGCTATGTATCAATCAGTAGAAATTCGTCATATTAGTTAACATAATGTTTACCTATTCCTCACCAGTGAAATAAATATATATTTAATTTCGCTTTGGACGCTACACGAGTGACAGCGTGGAGAGCTGTCATACACTTTTTCAAGGATGAGCTGCAGGGTTGATCAACAACCAGTTCTAGACTTTTTAAGGCAGGATGGCCAGCCATTAGACACACAGCTAAAGAATTTGATATCAATATAGGAGGTAAGCATCTACTCTGATGGCCAAGCGGCTATCAGGGCCCTGAGCACACTGTTAGACATTCATTGGTATCAGACCTGTATGTCTAAATCATATGTTACCTGTAGTTTACCATTGAACAAAGGAGTCTAATGACAGCTCAAAGTAGTCTGAGCGAAACCTAGGACTTGTGCAATTGTAAGGTCCTTCCATCATGCCCAGATGGATCAATGTCGGTGAAAGGAGCTCTTAATACATACATGCAAAGCCACAACTGAAAACTAATTGAGATTAAACAGCTATCTCAGAAACTTTGCGATTGACTCTCGTTGGTGGCCGGTAATAACTAGACAACGGAATTACTGGTTCGAAATAAAGTCAATTGACATTATTACCTTTTCAAAAGCGAAACAAAGTCAACAAAAGCTTTGAAATAAAGTAAATGATGCTATTTCCTCATTCAAATGGAAATAGCATCAACAATGTTTAAAGTATGTCGATTCAAAGAAAAAATATGTTGTTCTTTCATTGTTCGTGAGATATGAACATACAATGTGAATGTTGTTACAATAAACATTGCCCGTAAGTGTTTTTTTTTTCATAGATGAATGAGGTTGTTGCAAAATCCTTAGTTCTATTTATCAACACAAAATCAACAAATGTAATGCATGGCGATTTAATTATAAATAACGCCCTTCTCGCGATCGAGAAACTGTCAGAGAAAGCACGAAATAAGCACTTCCAATTACAATTTTAACCTCTGATGTATTGATAAGCTTGTATAAAATATTTTTAAAAATCATCGAAAACTAATTTATAACGAAGCATTGGAGTTTTAGCTTCTAGACACAGGAATTTCATCGAGTTTAGGTGAAGTTTAAGTTGAAGATGATGACAAATCTGATTCAGAATAAATTTTATGCAATAAATAAAAAATTTTCCTGATACAAACGTAAACCATGAGCAGTTAAAATTATTTTTCGCAAACATTTTTAATGAAGTAATAAGTTAGCTAGTCATAATTTTTTATACCAAACGCTTACACATCATGCCAGGTCATTTTATTACTCAACGATAAATTTACTTATTTATTCAATAATAATTGGCACCAGGCAGTCACAAAACTTTCCATAAATAATTTTGGCCAGCTTTTGAAGGCAAAAATACCCCTATGTGCGTCGTTCGGACTACACGCACATAATTTTTTCCGCAGAAAATTTAAATAACAAGTAATTTTTAAGCAAAAAACAAAACCGACTTCAATTCTCATAAAAAAAATTAAGATAATCATTAATTTCTTCATGATCCGACGATCGGATTTAAACCAAATTAAAATGGGACCATAACATCTTTACTTTAAAAAACGAATTATAGAAATCGGTTAACGTGGTCCAAAGTTATAAAAAAAATATATTCCGATTAATTGATAACCTTTCTCTTTTTTGTGAAGGTGGTTAAAAATAATCAAGTGTTATTTCAGTTTAAGAGAACTCTTTTGAAAAATTCAACCATTTCGAAATTGATTTAATTGTTTTTAATTGATTTGGCAATACATATGTATGCAGATCCATAGATATGTATGGAATGAACATAATATTATATACATACAATGCTTATACCTATGTACCTATTTTTGTACCCAAATTCTAGCGAGTTGTCATTAATATTTATGACAATTAGTGATTTTAGCAAGTGTTGTCGTTCGAATTTTTCTCACATAAGCAGATCAGCAAGCATAAAACTGTTACTGAACTTAATTGCAATAAAATTGCATTTTGGATTTTTAAAGCAAAGCGATAAAAGCGAAAAAATCGCATATTCAATTTACGTACATACATACTGTCTTTTGCTCAGGGCCAATGATGCTTGCCATTTAAAGTAATTAGTCAGGAAATGACCCCGGTCATCAAAGTGTGGTTGTAAAAAATATCGACAGTCACACACTAGCGTGCAGATCGTGTGACCCCAATGAGACGGAAATTGCCATAAAGCGCCAGCTAACCATTTTAGCAACGCAGATTTCGCAAACCGACAAATGCGACTTCAATTATTAATGTCATTTAATTAGCAGTTCTAAAAATTTGTGCAATTTGTAATTCCCATAATAAAGTACATACATACATATTTGCATGCCTTTATGTAGGTACATACATATATAGATTTATGTAAACACGAGCTTACCCTGCAAGAAAACTTTGAATTATTGCAGCAGTAAATACTCGTCATCAAAATTAATATTTTTCAACCAATTATTTCGCGGCAATTAATAAAAGAATTCCTTTTCAACCGATCTTCTAAAGCTATTTTATTATAATTTAATAATAATAATAATAGAGTGGCGCTTAAACATATGTTAGTGTTTGGCCGAGCTTTTCCTCCGATTTGTGGCGTGATGTTGTCACACAAAGCGGATGGACCTACAGTTTTACGCCGACTCTGAACGGCGATTGTATTTTTTATGAGAAGCTGTTTTTCATGGCAGAAATACACTCGGAGGTTTGCTATTGCCTGCCGAGGGACGACAGCTGTTAGTAAAAAACCTTTTTCTATATTTTTTGCAATGTTGCTTTGACCAGGGCTTGAACCCAGGCTTTGAGGAGTAGAAGCGCGTAAAATTAAGAAATTAAGAAAACTGCTTCACTGTAATTGCTTTGTACAAATACCCCAAAACGTAAGACATTTTTTTAAATCATAGAAAATTATGTTTATCCGGAATTCTTATTGATCTTACCATAAACTTATTCTTAAGATCGTCCTAAGTAAGGGGTACTCGTCCGCGTGCGACTTTTAAATCAGACATTCTTCAAGGAAGCAGGAAATTATCGCCACTAATCTGAGTAATAATAACAATAGGCATGTTTTATTCAACCATCACAAGCAAACAGCTAAATCTTGGCCAAATAAAACGAAAACACGGCTAATGTAATAGTAGAAGATCCGAATAAGGCACGAACTTTATGTTTAATGCATTAAATCTATTCTATGAAACTTAAAGTGTTAAATATTTCGCGAGTGGGTTGTCAGCAAAAATCCGGGCCAGAATATTTTTAATTAAATATATAGTTTTTCTTTTTAATTTTGCACTCATTTGATTAATGAAAAAATAACATAAATATATACCAATCAAAAGCATAAAGTCTATAAGCATAGCCAGATGGCAGCGGTGATTCGGATCACGTCTTTAATTCGGAAATGGAAAAAAATTTGGTGCGGCAATTATTAAAGCTAATTTTGGTAGATTGTGCTGAAAGTTTCCATCAGCTTCAGATTTTGAGAAAAACGATGTCAAAATGTTAAAAAATTTAATTTGTTGCAATATTTGAGAAGATCTAGCAAGGAAACAAAAGGTGATAGAACCTTCTGCTTGCGCTTAAATTAAAGCTAGAACTCTCGACTACTATCCCTGCAAATACTGCAAATTGAACTGATAGTTACTTATAAGCATTTATCGAACAATAAAAAATACTGAAAATTGTGCTTTTGAAAAAAAAATAATAATAATTGTTCCAAAATCAATTTTCGCTGTTTAATAAATGACTATTACAGGCCTATTCTGCGTTGGTAACAAAAATTTTGTTACCCGTAAATAAAGTTACTATAAATTTTTAAACCCTTTTTGCATTCTCCACACTCTTGAAACCGGTTAATTTTGTTACCACCTCATGAGCAGGTAACATAATATTGCCCCGTGAAATATATAACACCAGAATTTCTGCAAAACTAAATTGTTGGTAACAAAATTAGCTTGTTACAAAGTTTTCGGTTACAAGCAGAATAGGCCTGTAAATGACCATCCGATCAAGCAGGGATGGTATTTTCAGGGATTGTAGTCGAAATTCTCGCCTTCATTTCTATCTCCGTTTGTTTAATCACGGTAGGTACTCAACCTTCGCCAAAATCAGTTTTTGCTCATGATTAAATGACTATAAGTGACCAGGGGCGGACCCTGCAATTCTATTTTCCAACATATATCCTGTATATAAATTTAAAAATCAATTTAAAACTTTTACAGTTTTAATAGTTTTGAATTTCTTGAAGTTTCCCATTTTAAATAACTTGAGTGGAATTTGAAAACTTTCAAAACTTTGTGAATTTGAGAAATTTTAGTAAATCACAATAATTCAATACAATGATGAATACTAGATTTCTAGAAATTTTTTATTTTTAAAAAATTTTGAGAATTGTAGGATTTTTAACAAATTTTGTCTAAGTATAATTGTCGAATATACAAAATTGATCAAACGAAATTAAAAGTTTTCGAATGTTGAAAATATTTTCATATTTCGTCGTTTTTGAAAGCTTAAACAATTTTCGTAATACTTGAAGATTCAAAAAATTTTTGGACGTTGATGTTTTCAAAATTTTCAAAAAATTTAAAATTATCAAACTTTGTTATAAAAAGTATAAAAATTTTGGAATTTTTCAAAAATGTTAATATCTTTTTGAATTCTAAGAATTACCTATTTCCCCTACCTGGGCCCGCTACTGCCTATATGCACTATGAAAACTTCAAGTTATAGTCGTGGGACAGCCCGAATGGAAAGCATTGTGATGTATTAGTTTAACTATGTTCAAATCGTCAATTGTTTAGTTC
>NW_023462912.1:0-16458 GCF_013731165.1 Rhagoletis pomonella | reverse complement strand
TTATTCCTGTCTATGTTTCTTGTAATTGCGAAATCGATTAGATGGTATCTTCTTTATATCGGTGGGCCAGTAAGAAGGTTTACCAGGAGATGTGACCTCTAGTCTATTGTGCCTGTTTATAATAGTATTGTATAACTGCCGCCCTTTTGGGGTATAATAAGGCGTGATCTCTAGTACGTATACTTTGCGTTGAGGTCGCCTCCTGCCAGGAATCTATTACCCAGGATATCAAGGAAATCTTCAAAGTCATTTTCAGAAATTAAAAATCGCAATAAATAGCTGATAGATTCAAGTCTCGGTCGCGGTTTCGTAAGCATTTGGTAGTTGCTTGCAGACAGGATGTTGCTTTTGAGTCTACTACTGTGCTTTAGGCGATTTCTAATCAGCACGGCTGTGCCTCCATGAGCTTTACCATCCGGGTGATTTCTGGCATAGAATTTGTGTCCAGGTATGGAGAAATTAAATATATTTGTTAAATGTGTCTCGGACAGTAGCATAACATCTATGTTATATTCAGTGAGAAATTTACTGAGTTCTAATCTACGCTGGTTTACACCGTTAGCATTCCATAAGCAAATTTTCAACTCACTCATTTTTTATTCACTAAAATTTGCAACAATTGGTTTTGAGCCTTTATGAGGTCTTGAATCATATTTTGCATAGTAGACATGAATTGAGTTATATACTGGGTAAGATTCAATATCATTCCTTCTATGCCACAAGTGGAGGGGTTCGGATGCATTTGCTCAGTATTATTCCTTTGAATATTTGCAAATGTTTCTTGATTGGAGTTTGATTTCGCCGGGTTTGGCTGCGTTGTTCGTTTTAATGCGTCGGCAAAAGAAACGTTGGAACTCGCTGTGCGTTGGCAAAAAAGGCTCCTGGTGTAGTGGTTGATGGCGTGAGGTGTTGGTATGTATAAGAGCTAGTTGGAGTGGTGGAAGAGCGTTCGGCTGTATTGCGCTGATTCATGCGAGACTTTAAGTCTTTGTATACAGGACATCCCCTATAATTGGTGGTGTGGTTACCTCCGCAATTACTGCATTTCTTTACAGCCACATCAGCTTTGATAGCCTTGCAAGAAGCGGCAGCGTGAAGTTCGCCACAGGCAACACACACTGGACGATAGGTGCAGTATGTTCTGGTATGCCCAAATTCTTGACAATTTGTGCATTGTACGCGACCGTTTCGCTGGCGCGGCTCCTCCACTATTATTCTTCGGTGTAGAAGGTATCGTAAGTTGTAGATTGGGTGCACTGCGTTTTTATTGATTGGCTTTGTTTCTGGCTTAAGTTCTACCTTAAACATATGCTGAGCGAGTTTTTTTCTGTTGATAATATTGACAACATTTTTAACAGCAAATCCTGCCTTCTCTAGAGCATGAGCAATATCATCAATGGGTACACTTGATTCTATACGTTTTATTACTACTTGCAGTCCTTTACTGCTTTTAAGTTGGTACGTATAGAAGTTTTTCTTATCGTCATTAAGGTGTTTGGTTACCAATCGGTAATTTTCTTCAGTTAGAATCTGAAGTTTGGTCTCTTTAATGTTGCTCACTACAGTTTTGCTCTCGTAAATAAATTGGGGGCGGTTTGTGTTTGGCTTTGGAAACTTCATTCGGCTCTTTGTCACATTCATCGTCAAGAATTGCAAACTTATTTCCCAGTAGAGAGTTAATGCCAGTGGTTTTCGTTTTTGCAATCTTTGACGGATTTGCAATTTTTTTCTGCTGTGGGCTTAATTTTCGTTTGACTTGTATGTACTTATCAATACCTGTTTGAGTCAATGTACGGGTTATTGGATTAAGTAGGTCAACTTGCGCTGAGCTGCGTTGCTTGGCTTGGGCTGGTGCCGAAATTCCCGTTTGTGCAGGCTGTGGGTAAACTGCGTTGTGAAACCGCTGTCACTGCTGAAGTCGTGGTTGCAGTCGTTGTTGTGAGGGCTGCTATCATCGTTGTTACTGTGCTTGTTGCTATGCAAGTGCTTTGTTGTTGCGTTAGAACAACTTGGTCTACCAGAGAATTGGAGACTGTGCATGCCAAGATGTAATGCACGAGGTTTGGGGGGAGGGAGAGAACGATTTATCGCGATCAGCATTGTTTGTGGGCGAAATGAACGAAAGGTAAGCATTTCGTCGATCAGCTGAATTTTTTTGGTCAGCTTCGCAAATTCGACATCAAATTCATAATTATCGCTCCCAAAAACCTATAGCTAGTGCCTTTTGTTAAGATGGAATTATTTTTTGAATACTCAGTCCGCCATACTGGATCCGTTTTTTTAAATTTTAAAATCTGACATCAGATTTGTAATTAGCGATCCCAAAAGCGTCAGAGCAGTTTCAACTTGATCTGATATGATTTTGATTTTTTGCTAGCTTTTTTCATATTTGGGACCACTGTGCTACGTGCTAGTAGTTTAGGCTAAAAGCTACCTATGTACCAAATTTCAAGCGAATCGGCCATAAATACGATTTTTTCGAAAAGATCGGTCCCTGGTCTACTTACCGTGAAAAGGATCCTATATGCTAATCTAGCCAAATTTCAAGCAAATCGGACCACAAATACGATTTTTTGAAAAGATCGGTCCCTGGTCTACTTACCGGAAAAAGAATCCTATATGCTAATCTAGCCAAAAAGCTATCTACGTGCCAAATTTCAAGAAAATCGGACCATAAATACGATTTTTTTTTTAATAACTCGGTCCCTGTAGCTCGTTTCTGTAGGAAGTTGTCTAACTTGATTAAATTAAACTTTCAAAACCAACCTAAAATAGGAATAATGAAATTGGCAATAAATGAATGAACAAACAAATGAAATTAATTTTACCGGAAAACAAAATATGGGGTCTTGATATCAATTGTTTTGAACTTATATGTTTTTTAAGTTTAGTAATATGGAATATTGTCAATAGCAGTACTATAAAGTCTAAAAATCACCCCGCGTTTTGTTTTACGGAGAAATTAATTTCATTGTCAATTACTTTAATCCTATTTTAGGTTGGTTTTAAAAGTTTAATTAAAGTCTAGAGAAAGAAGTCTGATGAGGAGATGTGGTGATCTCCGAAGTAGTGCTATAACTTCTACCGCTTAGACTTTGTTGCTTTTTCAATTTTTCCTAATAAACAATCGTGGTACAAAGCTCAATAAAAATATTAAAAATAAAATGTTAACAAGCCACAATAACATTGACTAATTAAATCAAGTTAGGGAATTTCCTATTCCTCTTAAACGAAATCTATATTTCTATAAATTATTTTTTACTTTTCAGTTCACATTGTAATAAAAGCGTGTTTTTAGTTTTTAAAATATAATTTTATTTTCATCTTTTTTGTATTAAATTTACTTGATTTTAAAACTATTATGTATAACGAATAGAATAACACGCGAAATCCATCTTTGGAATTTTCAATCGTACTGTCATCAAGTAACTTTAAAATGGAAATTTAAAGCAGTTCCCATTCGTACTGTCATCAGCGTTGCCATTTTAGCCGTTTTCCGGCTAGATTTAGCCGGTTTTGATAGCAACTAGCCGGAGAAAATTCGATCTAGCCGGCAGCCGATTTGTTAGCCGGTTTGTAAAAAAAAAGTTAGCCGTTTTTAGCCGATTTTACTCTTTGCCTAATTTTCAGGTGCAAAAAGTAAACAAGTTGTTCGAAAGCAATAATGCAGACCCAATGAAGATTTTTAATGAACTCAATGTTTTACTTTCGCATCTATGCTCCCTAGTGGTTATTAGCGCGGACACATTTGATCCTATATGCTCCCCGTTGGAACCATACCTTGCTTAATTTCCTCAGTTTTATCACAATTTTGAAGAGTATTTAAAAACAAAAGTAAGCACAAACGCTTTTGACCACGAAGCCGAGAAAATAATTCGAGAAAATGGTCGCTATTTTATTATCACTTTAATAAAGGAATTACGCCAACGCCTCTCTACAAATATTGCCACACTAAAAAAATTGACTTTTTTCGGTTGGAAATGCATTAAGAGTAATTAAACCAAAAGTATTTGTTCAATTACAGCAACAAAAACACAAATATAATGCCGACGAAATAACATCCATATAGATGCAATGGCAACGGTTAACGTTACATACCTGGAGTAATTTAGACTCAACTGTAAAATTTTGGGCCGAAGTTTATCAATTTCGAAATGCCCTAGGAGAAAACCCTTTTGCTGACCTTTCCAACCTAGTTTTTAGTTTTATTTCATTTCATTTCATTTTCATTTATTCAGTCAATGGTTACAAAACCTTACAGACTAGAAATACAAATTTTCTTAAAGATAAAATTTAATAACACTTAAAAATAAATTGATTGCAATTTAGCCAAAAATATGGATCTGGACTGAGCAAAATCTAGATCGAGAGTTGTAAAAATTCGATTGAATTCCACAAGCGACCTTGTGATGGGTGCAAACAATAAATAGTTCGATCTAAGCGTTGTGACATGAAATGGAAGTTGAGTACGTAGGACCCTTTGTGGCACATTAAAGCCAATTTGCTCGAAAAGGTTAGGGCAATTTATCATGCCAGAAATTATATCATAAACAAACATGAGAGAGTGCATTATGTGCCTTGACTTAAGTGATTTAAGGCTAATTAAAAGGCAACGGGCCTCATACGATGGGAATGGCTCATCAAAATGAAGAGGTTGCAGAGAAAACCGGGAAAATCGGCGTTGAATTCTTTCGATCCTGTCGGAATGTAAAGAGTAAATAGGGTTCCAGATTACTGAGGCATACTCTAACTTTGATCTTACTAGGCAATTATAGAGTGATTTTCTAGTGTATGGGTCTTTAAAATCACGCGCATAACGACGCAAGAAGCCCAAGTTAGAATTTGCCTTAGGTATAATATGATTGATGTGATTGACAAAGGTGAAGCCTGAGTCAAAAACCACACCTAAATCTAGATATTCATGTACGTTAGATAGGCAGGTGTTAGAAATAGTGTAAGTAGTGACAATTGGATTTGCAATTTTAGCAAAAGTCATTTGGAAGCATTTCTTTATGTTGAGCGACAGTTTATTTCTCACACTCCAATCAGATAGCTTATTTAGATCGCCTTGCAATGATAATGTGTCTGATAAACAGGTAATTTCATTAAAAATTTTTAAATCATCTGCATAGAGTAAGAATTTTGAAGTACTAAAACAAGTTTTAATATCATTAATAAAAAGTAGAAATAGCAAAGGGCCAAGAATACTACCCTGAGGCACACCAGAAGTGGCAACGAAGGGGTACGATTTAGCATGACTAATTTCAACATATGAGACTCGGTTAGACAGATAAGAGTTTAACCAAGAAAGAAGAGTTGAGTGGAAACCAAGCTCTTCTAACTTCAATAACAAAATGCTATGTACAACAGTATCGAAAGCTTTCGAAAAGTCTGTGTAAACAACATCGACTTGATGACAAGATTTAAAGGCTGAGATGCAATATTGGGAAAATTCAGCAAGGTTTGTAACTGTGGAGCGACCGCAGACAAACCCATGCTGATGCGGATCAATTATTTCTTTTACAAAGAAATACAATTTATCTTTCACCACCTTTTCAAAAAGTTTTGAGCAGGTGGTGAGTTTAGAAATAGGCCTATAGTTTCGTACATCATTTTTATTACCAGATTTGAACATCGGTGAAACTGATGCAACTTTCCACCGATCAATAAAATCACCTTTGGCAAGGGAAAGATTAAAAATATGCTTTAAAGGCACACTGAGAGAGGAACTGCACTTTTTTAGTAAAAGTGGGGAAAACCATCCAAATCTGTTTTTGTTGAGGACTGTAAAGAAGAAATGCTGTTCATAATATCAAACTTAGATACCGACAATGTCCCAAGGTCAAGAGAACTTGGAGAACAACTGGTATCTGAGGCGCTTCCACAGTCATGGACAAAGTTTGAGCTAAAAAAATCAGCAAATAAATTAGCGGTATCAGATAAACTCTGAGAATGCTTATCACCAAAAGTCACACAAGTGGGAATGTTTGTGCAACCTTTTTTTGACTATTGTCAATTAAATCGAATGCTTTGTATTACATGCGCCCCACGCCTTTCATTTTCAATTTCATAGATTGTTTATAATGACTTTTGCTAAAATTTCAAAATCAAAAGTTATCAAAACAAATTCTATGGGACTGAGAAGTATTATTTTCTACTTTTTAGTCCATTTATAAAAGCGTTGTATATTAAAAAGTTTTTTTTATATTTTTTATTTTCTACCTTTTAGTCCTGTCTGAATAAAAGTTTGCAATAGATATTAAAATAATTCAACGATATTAATAGAAAGGTGCACACACATGCATTTACATATGTATGTACATACAAACGAGCACCAATTAATTTTATTTAAAGAAATGGCGTGTCGTCTATTTCTGGTGTAGCAAACGTAGTACATAGGGCGACATCTAGATGTCATCTACCTCGCGCTATTCACTATGCTTTTTTATAGGAGCTTTTCAAAGCTTTGCTTTATGGTGTCGGACACACAACATTGAAAGTTTCTGGAACACAACATTGAAAGTTTCTGGAACACAACATTGCAAGTTGATAAAAGCGTTGTAAAAAATAAAATGCTGCCATAATTTTACTGTAGATGACGATCTCTTAAAATTAATGAATTCAGGTGATATATACAATAGTGATTCATTTGATGATGAGGAATATACACTCGATATAAATTAATGGTGTTAACTAGTCTTTCGTTTCTTGCGATTATTTAAATAAAGCATGTGAATTTTCACTAAAACATTTTAGCCGTTTTTTGCCAGAGTCTATGTGAAATTTCACTAAAACATTTTAGCAGTTTTTAGCCGCTTTTTTTTGCCAATCTAGCCGGTCGGCCCAAAAAGTTCTGGCAACACTGCTCAAGTTTTTCCTGCGTGTTAAAATGTTAAACTTTTCTTCGTTTTGCTAAATATTTTTATCTCAATAGTCAAAAAGGATAATTTTCCTCAAAAATTCATAGTCATACGAGTTACTATTTCAATAAATTTGTCAAATTTATTTTAGGGAGAATGTCATCCATATCCCACATAAAGTTCCAGCAAATGTTGCTCTATGCAATTCCCGATCTGCGGTCGTCGCATTTTCAAACCTCCGAGTTTACTTCTGCCATTAAATCGCTTCTCATAAAAACCACTTGCCGTTCGGAGGCGACCCAGAACTGTAGGTCCCTTCATTTGCGTGACAAGATCAACACGCACATTATGGATAACATGATGCCAAACTCGTTTTTTGCATGCATTCAAAAAACTAGCGAAAGGGCAGATAACTATTATAGGAGTATGTGTTGAAAGCCTGAAAGAATGTGTAATAGTTTCCAAATTTAGCAACTATTAGGCCCGATTTCAAATGGCCTACTTAAGTAGAGATTGTTGATTAATTTCCACTATTCATTTTCAGATCATACATTTAGTCTGTACCTAAATGGCCAATTTTGCTATTTAAATATGAAATATGCAACCCTGTGTTTATACCTAACAACCAAGATTGTGTTATGTGCGTGACTGTCGGTTAAAGCAAGGTGGTACACAGGCATGGTTGCAGGCCCAGGCTAGCTCGCCGGAAGGGGGGGTTGTTTCCACCCGCCTTACCTACCCCTACATAAACAAAAAAATCATCATGCCTCCTTTGCATAACGAGGAGACAACAAACCTTAGAAAACCAGGAGTGAAAGCGAAAGAAGGAGGCCTGTCTTGTCAGATGGAGTCGTCCCACCCCCTCTGCGTTTCTTGCTAGCGCAGCCATGGGCGTTGCCCCCCTTAGTCTGACATATCCGTCTGTCTAGTAGTCCATCTGTCCTCTCTCTGTCCAGTCAATCAGTCGGCACCCTCACGTCCCCTCCTAAGCCCAAGTTTAACCCATACACCAAACTCAACGAATTCACCACTCCATTTTCTTTATATCACTACCCTTTCAACTATTTAAAAATATTGGGAAGATATTCATCAGTTTTTGTTCCTTCTTTATTAAACAATATGCATTCATAAATATCTCTATTCAACTAACTAACCTACTACTTTATTATTATTATTGTTATTTATTTATTACGGCCAAAGCCTAATTCGTAAATTGGAATATATTACAGAGTTTTATCTTATAGCTAAGGTTTTACAATATTCATATAATTTTGTTTTAAAGTCTGTAATTTGGTTGCAACTTTTTATATCCATAGGCAGATCATTGTAACTTTTCAGACCCTTGTAGAAAATATTCTGTTGATCAATTTCAGTTCTGAAAAACGGCAGTTTGAAATTATGCTTGTTACTCGTATTTATGTTGTGAGTATGCTCAATTAATACTATATTTTTATTTAGATACTCAGGTACATTTCCATGTTTGATATTAAATATGAACTTCATGGAGTGGAAGAACATTTTTTGTTTCACACTTGACCAGTCTAAAGTCTTCAACATGTCCGCTGTTCGTGTATCTTTAGGTTTCTGAAGAATAAATCTCATGCATCTATTTTGAAGCTTTTGGAGTTTGTCTACTTCTATATCCGATATTATGAATAGAATGGACGGGCAGTACACGAAGTGTGGTTCTATAATTGATTTATATAAAATTATTTTGTATTTCTTTTGTATGAATTTAGTTGTTCTCTGCATAACTCCGATTTTATTAGCAACTTTTTCAATTGTATAATTTATATGATCTTCAAATTTGAGTTTACTATCAATTATTATTCCTAAGTATTTTATACTGTTAACTCTTTGTAAGATTTCATCATTTATTTTTAGCTCGGTTATATCATCCTCATTGATATTTCTCCTTGTTAATATCATGTATTTAGTTTTATTAATATTCAGTTTCAGTCTATTACCACACAACCATTTATACAAATTATTTAGTTCATGTTGCACTTTGGCAATTGCAGTATTAATATTATTTTCGCTGATCATCATTAATGCGTCATCAGCAAAGAGTCTGATTTCACAACCTTCGATAGCATTGACTATATCATTTATGTATATAAGAAATAGTATAGGTGCCAACACTGTGCCTTGAGGTAACCCTATGGGTACCTCTAATTCATCAGACATCACATCATTAATAACTGTTTTCTGCTTTCTCTGCTTCAAATAGTTGCGGAACCATGTAAGTTCCGTACCAGTTATGCCAATCCGCTGCATTTTTTTTTAGTAAAATCTCCCTATCCACCGTTTCAAAAGCTCTTTTGAGGTCAAGGAAAACTGAAACCACTACTTTTTTGTTGTTAAGCTCTTGTTTCCACTCAGATATCACCAAGTTCAGCGCTGTCTCACAGGAATGGTTTTTCCTAAACCCTGACTGTTGGTAGACTAGTATATTGTTTGCTTCAAAATGATTCACTAACTGATTCTTAACAACGACTTCGAGAATTTTAGCATCACTTGGCAGGGTATTTATGGGTCTAAGTTCTTCAGGTTGCATTGTCTTTTTAACTTTTTCCACCGGTATTATTATTGACGTTTTCCATATTTCAGGTACCACACCATCCTCAAGGCTATTATTGATTATTTGAGCATAGAAATAACCGGTATACGATTTACAATCTTTTAGTACACCTTCGGATAGAAGTTTTCTGCCTCCTATTTTATATTTAAAGTCTTTTAGGATGTGAGTGACTTCATCAGTGGTGATTTTAACAAACTTTAATTCTGAATGAGCCAGATCAGTTTCGTTTTCAACCAGTATGCCGTCCAATATCACCTTTCTTATCCCTTCATTATCTTTATTTAGGTTAACCGTTTGTTTGAGGTACTTCCACATTTCTTTATCATTGTATTCATTCATTATGATTTTATTCTCCATGTACTTTATTTTTTTTTAATTTGACCAATTTTTTGTATGAATTATTTATATTTTTATATTCATTCCACTCTTCAGTTTGTACCGCATGCATGTACATATTATATTTGTATTTATTCATTCTCTGTCGTACCATTTATTCATTAACTTGATATGCACTTCTTTCTCGTAGGTTAAACTTTCCATAGCCTGAATCATAATGTTATTAATTAATTGAACTTTTACATCAATAGATAAGTTTAGATTAGAATTGAAGTTAAATGATCTGAGGATGCTTATTAATGTATCACTATTATATTTATCCCAAGCTATAATTTTCTTGGGCAGTCTCATCTTGTATGCTTTAGACGGTTTAATATTAAATTTTATAGTTTCATGATCAGATATTGTGTATTGCTGCAAATTAGTACAGTGAACTGCATCTGCGTTTGAAAATAATAAATCAATTTTCGACGCACTTGTATCTGTGATTCGCGTATTAAATTCAATTTTTTGGCTCATACCCATCATAGCAAATATGTCTTTTAATTTAATACTATATGTTGATATACAGTTCATGTTAATATTAAAATCACCGACTACTATAATATGATTACTTTTTTCGTATTTATCAATTAGAATTTCATTTAGGTATTCTACAAATGCTGCATCACTAGTGCTTGGCGAGTGGTACAGAACACAAATCTGCCACTTTTTATCAATCTTTTTCAGTTTTATTATAATGCACCATACGTTATCATTTATGTTATCATTATAAATTTCTTTAACAGCAATTGTACTATGTACATAAACTAGCACACCTCCTGTGTGCCTGCTATGGGAATCACATCTTATCATTTTATAGGTTGCTATTTCTAATTCATTATCTAGAATATCTTTGGTTGTACATGTTTCAGAGCACAGGATGATGCCTGGTCTTTGAACTTCCGCCAACACTTCCAACTCTGGTTTGTTAGCTACTATACTATTTATGTTTAAGTAGATACATTTGAAGTCATTATTGGTGTCCTTTGTGGATCTTTTTTGGCACCTCGATGCACTACGTTGCATATAATTAGCATGGTCCAAGTGAGCCAGTGGTCTTATTGCTAGTTGCTAATACCCTAGCCTTTGTTTTTTTACATTTAAGTGCTTTAAGTAGACTGGGCAATGTCTGCTATTGTACGGGTGATTGGTGTCAAGCCCTAGATTCAATTTCTCATTAGCTTTAATACAATTTATGCACATGATTTTATGTTGATCCTTGCACTCCATGGTTTTATGATTACCCAAGCATTTATTACAAACATCTTCATTTTTGCATTCACCAGCTTTGTGGTTGTACCCTTTACATTTAAAACACATTGTTATATCAACACCATCGTATACTTTGCACCTTTCCCAACCTATATTGAGTTTATCTAATTTTAACGCTTCAGTAAATATTTCCACATCAACCTCAACTATTGCATTATAATAATTTTTGTGACTAACTTTAACATTATATTGCTTAATAATTTTAACATCACCCTGTTCAAAGCATTTGTTTTGTTTTCGTAGACATTCAGTTAATTCAACACCATTCTTTTCCAATTGCATACCTGTTATAAATAATCTAGGTTTATATTCACGAGGTATCTTTATCTCATATTCATTACTAATTTCTTTGTCCATAATTTCTTTTATTTTGTCTCTTTCATTTTCATCAACACTATCGATCACCATAATGCCATTATTACCAGCTTGAATGTCTGTTATCTTTAGTTCCTTAGGATTAATTTTATTGTTTAGATCTTTCTTGGTTTTTTCACACGTTTGTTTGACTTTAGGTTTAACAATAATAGGAGTACGTTTCTTTAGTTCAGGCACTGTAGTATCTTTGCTTTTGTTTACACCTGCTTTGTTATTATTTTTCATTGCTTCTGCGTATGACAGACCTTTTTCGATATTATTGCTATTGATTTTCTTTATTTCACTGTGCACCTTTTCGTTGTCTTTTCCGATTGTCTCCGTTTTATTTTTTACTTCTTCAATCATTTCATACAAGCTTTTGGTCTCACCAACTTTCTTTTCAAACAGCTTTTGTGATCTTTCCATCATTGCCACTCTCTGTGTGTACCGACCCTCTACAGCTTCTAAAAGTGCTTTTATTTCATTTTGACTTTTCAACATCACATCTTCAAACTCACTTTTATATTCATTTAATATTGAGTTATTTTTGTTTACACTCATTTGCATATCTTGCAGCACCAAGTCGACATTCTGTATATATGTTACGCACTCGTCACACATAAAGCGTACCATTTTTTTTTTTCTTCAAACATCTCCACATTGTATTTGTCTACACCCGCGCATGTAAGGCTCAAATGATACACCTTTTTGCACACTCCTTCACAACGTATACCGCTCTCTCCTCTAATGGAGCGACTGCACTTCGCACATAAACTAATTTTTGAGATTCGATTTCAGTGAGTTATCCGTTTGTTCTGCAATTGCATGCGTTGAAATTTGTTTAATTTGAGTCTTTTTTCTCACCATTAATATTTTTTAGTAATTAAATTATAGAATTTTGTTATTTTTCACTTAAAGTTGAACTATATTTTTTGATTCTCCCTCACTTTTTGAGTCTCTACCTCGCCAATCAAAGGCATTTTGCCGTTTTTAAACACGAATTTTCCGGAGCTAAATTATACACATCCATCGTGTCGGTGGTTGGGCGTGTGTACTTCAAGGAAACCAAAATTTAAACGAATGATACAATCATTAAATTGGGGTTAACAATTTACCTATCAGATTACTTCAGTTACAAGACTAGTTAAATTCATTCAACAAAAGAACTGTGCAAAACTGATATTCAATAATAACGAAACATACAAATGATATACAAAAATTGGTAAATAAATAAGTAAATTATATGTATGTGTACCTAGGCAAAAATAAATAAAAAAATTCAAGGATGAGACAAAATTTCACTAGTCATCGGTTTCAGGGAACGGCTGACTGCGTGAAGACCTCTTTTATTTCTTTAGATTGTACATATGTATATCCATACAAGTATGGATGTACATAAATATGCATGCATATGATAACAAAACCGCGAATGAATATCAAAACAAAATTAGTACTTAAGTCTATGTATGTATGTACGTAATATATGCGTGTGTATAGAAAATAAATGTTTCTCTTCACTCACCTTACCAGTCCCGCGATGAAGGTACCCACATGCAGACAGGACGTTGGATGACTGGAAAGCAACATTCATATATATTTTAACATACATACATTAGTGACAGCCGCGGTTCGGAGCCCGTTGCTGTTTAGTCTACCGATCACTCGCTTGCGTTTCCGGCCAGCAAGCGAGTCGCAATTTCCTTTCGCGATAAACTCTAACTTTGTTCAACCAAACAGCATCAAAGATGCGGCGCTTAATAAAGCTAAACGGCAATTGCATTCACAGCAATAAATAAAAAGTGAAACAAAAAAAACGCGGTCTAAAAAAAAAAAATAAAAAAAACTAAACGAAACGAAAATTGAAGTATATAAGCAACGAACGCGAGTAAACACAAACAAATGTCCTACCCGCGCGGCTTAAAGATAATACAACGAGTAACAGCCAGGTGTGACCGAACAACTCGTAGCTTGATTTCTAAAAAAAAATGGGAATGCTAACTTACAAGCACGGAAATTTAAGTTTAAAAAAAAGTGTAATTCATAAGAAAATTAAAAAAACTCAAAAAAAACTCGGCAGATAGACTAAACTTAAGCATAACAACAAAAGAACAAAGCCCTTCGCAGGGCTGCGCTGCTGGTCTATGGTAAGTTCCACTTCCAGTTCGCAGAACGATGTTGTTGTTGTTGCTCCTTTGACAGCTGCCTTTTTGCAGTTAATGCTACTTTTGTGCAGCGGCCTATGACCGGGCCAGGCGCTTATGTATATATCCGCACAGCTGACCGTAGTCTAGTGATTGTCCCTATTTACTTCTCGCTTTCTTCGTTTGTACCAGTGTGAGTGCCGCTCACCCGTGTTGCAAGTTGCGGGTATGTACGTGCAGGTGCGTATGTGTGCGTGGGCTACTACGTGTTTCCTATGTTGTGTCAGGTCAGTAGTGGTGTGATGTGACTCGTTGCAGTATGATGCTGTTGTTGGTATTGTATGTTGATTCTTTTCTTACGAAGTCCTTTTGTCCTAGTACTGGCGACCTCAATCTCCGTATTTTTTCCTTTTTTTCCAACGGGTTTGGTGGCCCGTGCAGACGACGGTATACCGGTAAATTCCGGTTTGTTGCACCTAACCGGTTCAAATTCGCGTAAAACTTTCGCACACTAACAGTTTTTTTTATTTTTTTTTTATTTTTGATTATAAACTTGAAATTTCACCCGCGCTTTGCAT
The DNA here is from genome assembly GCF_013731165.1 of Rhagoletis pomonella. Lineage (NCBI taxonomy): Eukaryota > Metazoa > Arthropoda > Insecta > Diptera > Tephritidae > Rhagoletis > Rhagoletis pomonella. The sequence goes on along the minus strand of NW_023462912.1, from coordinate 2,294 downwards.
TACCAATTATAATTTTCGCGACCATTTGACACTGAATCTGCACCGTATTTTCTACTCGACTAACTGATTCGATCCATCCGCTCTCCTTTATTATGGCTAATCAGGCCAAAGACCGCCTCCGTTGGGCCGCTATTTTCCGAAGCGAAAGTACTCAACTTCTAGATACACCTACACACACGCTATAACTGCATTACCTATCTGCAGGGCTAGCGAAGCGTCAAACTTTTTACTCTACCGCTGAGTGGTCTATAAAACGAACATCGAATTTACACATACATTCATGCGAAGTGAAAGCCGTGTTACAGGCTCGCACCCGCCGATGGTGCCTGTCACATGGAGCGTGTGCGTAAAAAGAAATTTAAAACACGGGTTTCGTATCGCCAACGTGTGGCTTCGACCCACGACCTAGAGCCGGGCTTCAGATTATTTGGTGCCGATTGTCACTATATCCTAGCCTAGCTATTCACGGTCACACTTCTACTCACAACTTCTAAAAGTCACTATACCACCGAATGAGATACTTATCCTATATCACAGCTGTTGGGTTCTTATACCAGGAGTCAATAGTAAAATAATAAACGTCGTACAAAAGGAAAGGTCGAGACCTGGGTAAGTAGACGCATCCATAAATTAATAAGTAGATAAATAAATAAATAAATAAGTAAATAAACCAATAAATAAATGTGTGACAAAAAAAATAAATATCACAGAATTTAATGCAGCATAGTCAAGTAAAAAAACTGAATAAATAAATATGTAGGTATATAAATAAATATCACAGAGTTCATGCACATGAGGTCAAGTAGTAAAAAAACGAGTAAATGGTCAAATAAGTAAATATTTAAATAAATTAATAAGTAATTAAATGAATTAATAAATAAAAGAAGTCAATAAAAAAAGGAATAAATAATCAGGTACTTAATAGATAGAATAGACCAAACACAGATGAACACACCCATATTAACATACACACACAAACAAAGTACTACAACATGTTATACCGTTTACAATAAATCTATGCTACGAAAATATTTTTAGCATGGTATACCCCTATTCTTTTCCCTCTGGTGTCATCTACACCATTTCCAGTTGTAAATGAGAAAGTGTCAAATGAAATTGCGAAAGCGTCATTTGGAAATGAGAATAGTCAATTGTAAATGCGATATCGTCATTTGAAATTGAGAATAGTCAATTGTAAATGAGAAAAGGTCAATAGTAAATGAGAAAGCGTCAAATGAAAATGCGAAATCGTCTTTTGGAATTGAGAATAGTCAATTGAAAATGAGAAAGCGTCATTTGTAATTGAGAATAGTCAATTGTAAATGAGAAAGCCTCAATTGAAAATGAGAATAGTAAATTGTAAATGAGAAAGCGTCAAATGAAAATTCGAAAGCGTCATTTGGAAATGAGAAACTCGTTTTTATTCAGAAATCAGAATTATTTAGATGTTATTAAAAATGCAAGTTTATTATGTCCCAACTTGCATGTCTTGTAAAGATAAAGCATTTCCATGGAAAGATGTTGCGTGCTGAAATGCTCTCGCGCAGTCTCCTCCGGTGATTATAGTTTTCGCGTCATCCACCAACTTCTCCAAATATTGCAGCCGTTGCTCAACAACGTTTGGCCCATTTATGACTGGGTTTTGAGATGTGCCCCTTTACATGCATTTTGATTTTTCCCCAGATTATTTCAATGGGGTTTAGCATGGGGGAATATGGCGCTAAACGCAGCACTTTATTAATGAAATATCCAAGTAATTTATATATATGCATATTTTTAACATACTTGATTTATATACTTTTTAATCGTAAAGTAGTTCTTCCGCCAGTGTAAAACAACTGAGACTTCTCGGCGAAAAGAAAACCGAAGAGTGTTCTCTATCGAGCTACATACATTGATCCGAGACATACCGTAATGGTTTAAACAGATTCAAGAAGGTCATGATGAGGTACATGCATACATTTATATGTATATAAGTAATTCGTGAAGGTTTTTCGGAATTCGACCGACATCGTTTTCATCCGCATATTTACCAGCTTTATTTTCCTGCCTTCTTATCTATGTACATACTCTAATATGACGTAGTTTACAAACAGCAAAGATGAAGATCATAACCTTCTGAAAACTTAAAAATTCCTTTTTCAAACGCGTTTTATAGCGACATAATTGATTAAGTATTATCAGTGATAAGCGACTTTAAATCATCTATTATATATGCAGTACGCAATTAATTTACTTTTATTTCTCATTTCCAAATGACGCTTTCGCATTTTCATTTGACGCTTTCTCATTTA
>NW_023462911.1:0-16458 GCF_013731165.1 Rhagoletis pomonella | reverse complement strand
GTAAAACACAAAATAATTACTATAACTGGTGGTTGGCTTCAAATTCGGACAAAATAAGCAACTTGATCAGATTTTATTTTTAATTGGGTTAACGATTAATGAATAAAATTAATTAATCGTAATCGCAGCCAGCGATTAACGGTTACAAAAGTTTAATCATTAATCGTACAGTTGATTACTACTAACTAAATTTAATCGTCAAACGCGATTAACATTAATCAGATTAATATTTTGCCAACACTGTGTGAAATCATACTCATATTCACGGGGAAAAATGGACGTCGTAGCACCTCCCATACTGACTGAAAGTTTCATATTGCATATCTCTTCAAATGTTTGGGGTAAAGTACTCAAGCTTGGTATGGAAATACATATGTATGTATGTATGTGAGACTAATACCTTACTCATGGAGAAAAATGAGAATTATTCCGCCTTATGTTGAATACCGTCATCGTCAGTAAAAGTGACGATACGGCCATCGTCAGCCATGTTACTGATGCGCTGACGATCGTCGACGATGACGATAGGGCCGATTGGAAAAGGTGGTGCGGCAACTCCCATGCAAATTGATTTTTCTATGCTGCATATCTCTGGAGGTGTTTATTGCAGAGGACTGGAACTTGGCACCGAGATTTGTATACAAAATTAATTACATACTCATCGAGAAAAATTTGCGTTATTCGAAAACGGAACATGGTACCTCCCGCACAAATTTACTATTTTATACTGCATATCTCTAGAGGTGTTCATGGTAGAGTACTGGGACTTGGTACTGGGGTATGTAAAATCAATTCTAAATTCATGGAAGGAGATTAGGGTTATAAGAAAAAGGGGCGAGGCACTTCCTGTACAAATTGACTTTTTCTTGCCACATATCCCTGGAAGCATTTGTGGAAGAACACTGGAACTTGTTATGGAGTTGTGTATACAAAATTTATCAATTGCTCATGGAAAAAATGTGAGTTATTAAAATAGGAGGCATGTCGCCTTATTTTATAATAATAAAGAATTGCATTTAATGGGAAAGAGAGAGCCGGGTTCGGCCTTATAATGTAAAGCTGTCATGATGCATACATACCTCTTGAGGCATTTGCTACAGTAATGAGGAGTGGTATTTTATCAAGACCAGGTTACTAAATTTGAGTTGGAAATATTAGAACCCGCCGTGGCACCTCCAAGAAGGTTACACGTTCACGCGTCGCATCCCTGGAACCAGTTTAAGGTAAACTTAGAGGGATTGATATCTTTCGTACGCCTAGCGCGCAAACGAGATTTTATAATTTCATAGTTTTAAACGGCCTAAATACCTTAACTCGCTTAAAAAATAACGAGCTATAACAAAATGGGTACAGAAATAAAACATAACATCATTAAATTATTTTTCATATTTGTATAAAAATGTGGGGTGAAACCCGCGGGTATAAGCTAGTTATAATATAATTTCATTCAAGGCCACTAAGATATAGGTTCGTTAATTTAGTCTTTAAGCCTCTTACGTATTGAAAATAAATACTTAAAGCAGATTTAGTAATCAGTTTTTTTGATTCAGTATTCTGACGGGGAATGTTTGCTAAATTATTATTTATTATCGAATTCACGAACGAAAGCTCCGGAGGGCCAAAAACTACTACTAAGCAGCATTTCAAAATGTTCTAAATTTACGTAAATTTTAAATGAAGAAATATTTCTTTCATATTTAAGGTTAAATTTTCTGATACTTAAGTTGATATTTTTAACTTTGGACGAGATGTAAAACTTTATACCGTGTTCGGAAGTATCCCTCGAAAATCTAGAGACAAATATAGCCGTCTTTGGGGGAACCACAATCAGTCTCCTAGTATTAGACTCTATTACCGGTGGAGTAACTGAGTTACTAATTGAGGGTAGAGTAGGGTTGCCAGATTCTGAAACGGAGAAAGGAGTACATTTCTATTTTCGATAGAAAAAAAGCAGTATAAAACTTTAAAAAGGAGTACAATTTTTGTTTTAATTTTTTTGTGCAATTTATTGTTACAAATCACCATTATTTAGGTACAAACAAACACGGATATCATATAAATCTTTTTTAAAGCAACAATAAATGTTAAAAATAAATAACTAAATTCTACAAAAGAATTCCAGGCTATTCCTGAATGTATGACAATTTTTTTAATTTATATTTAAAAAAATTTCTGATTTGTATACCCGAGCGCCCTGCACCTACCTGCCTTGCTACCATGCTTACACCTTTTCACTATCGCACTTAACTTTTCTTACTAAGTAGTGTTTGCCACAATATGAATAGCAACGTACAGGGCGTAAAATAATAACTGTCGCAAAGGTTTTTCGAAAATTAAAAGAGTTCTTTAAAGATTTTGCTAGAAAAAGTATTTTTTGCTAACTTTATAAACAGTTTACTTTAATTTTATTAATTAGTTTTAAAATTTTAATCCTTATATCCATTTGCCAGCTTTGGAAGATAAGTACATGCTTTTTTCAAGTGTATTTTTTCTTAGATTTTGTATAAAAAAAAATAAAGAAAACTGTATAGGTATAGGGTTGGTTCCGAGTCTTTTCGATTGCTGAGTATGAGGCCTAATGTTGGACAAAAGACGGAGTATAAAGGATCCAAGTTGGGGAAATTAGCCTATGGTTTCAGAAGATATGTAATAAAGTAACCGACGAAGACTTGCGTGCCGCTTGAGCTTTTCTCTCAAAGTATTTACCGCTGGTAAACGCAAATGAAGGTTAAAATTTAAAAACTTATTAATAAAATTTATTTAAAATCTGTGGATAATAACCAATAAACTACTTTTTTCGCAAAATCTATAAAATTCCCCTTTATTTTTCAATAAAACCTGTGCAAGAGTTATTATTTTACACCCTCTATATGATAAAATATTAATAGCTGGAAAAAGGAGTACAAAAGAAGTACAAAACTAAGAAAGGAGTACATTTCCAGATCTTTTTTTTTTTGGTACAAGGGAGTACATTACAATAAAAAGGAGTACGATTATTTCCAAGAGCAGTACGTCTGGCAACCCTAGGGTAGAGTAAGCTTTGGAGGATTAGGTGACGATGCTGATGTACTTAGCTTTAAATAAAAGTAGCGAACAGTTTGAGGATCACTCTACTATGACACTCAATAAACACAACGCAAACAGCTGTGACAGGAATTACTAAAACAAGTAAACAAAAAGAGCAAACGAAATTCGCAAGAACAAACACAATTGCAGTTAAACAAGAATTACTATTTCACAACAACAATTATAGCAACTGTTGACTCGGCAAGATTTCTTGTATATAATTGGAATTTAATTAAATTGCTTCAAAACAATATAAAACACAATAATAATAACTTTTACCTAGCTTTATTTGCACAAAATGCTCCCTGGCACTGTATCTCTCAACTTTAACTAAATATTAGCACAAAATCTATGAAAACAAAGTCAAAACAGAGCACAGTATAAATATGTACGTGTTCACAGCTTGAAGTTTTGGTTCAATAGTTAAAAAAAAAAGAAATCCAAAAACAAAAAGAGTTTGGTGTAATTTCGACATTTTTGGTCGAAAAAGCTCAACGCGGAGCCCCTAAGAAGGCTTTTAAATTAATTCCGCATTTATTTATATCCCCAACCTCACATTTTTGTGCGAAAACTTTTGTATTCATGCATTTCAAATTTTTCATACAACGTTAACGCCACTCTAATACACATGTCTCTTGCCAACTGATGTTCAATAATCCATATAAGAATTAAAACAATTAATTTTTATTTAGCTATGAATGCCAAGTTTTTTCCAAAAACACTTAGCATGATATCAACTTATGTATATTCGAGCAATAGTAGAGCGGTTTTTCCTAGGAAATTGCAAATTACTTCCTTATTGCTCTTTCCTGCGTCTAGATCAATTGGTGAGAGCAATGCTCAAATTCAGCGCTTTGGGTAAGTTTTTTTATATCAGGGCCAACAAAAACACCTGTTGTATTGAGAACAAAATTTATAAAGTAAGTATGATAAGAAACTGTAAGGTGACCTTATGACCACTTCAAGGGGGCATAATGCAAATTGACCTTATGGCTCCATGAAGTGGCCAACGATATTGACACTATGCCCATTACGATGGTACTTTGGCAAAACCTCGTATCTCAGAACTCAAAATGCTACGATTCGTTATATATTATTCTTAATTACCTAAAAAGTACTTAAGCTATAGTATTCAGTAAACAAGTTTTTAAAACTGATTTTCTGTTATTGATAGAGCGTTTTTTTTGTTAGAGAGTGTTGTTTGAGAATATTTTGAGATACCAGGTTTTGCCAGAGTACCGTCGATTTCCTTTTCTGAAATGGCCATAATGTCAATGCTTATTTTCTCATATGGCCACCAGTCAATTATCTTGTTTGGCGCTGCCAAATGTTAATGGATTTCCATTTGGTGGACTTACAGTTATCCTTTCATATTTTTCTTACTTAAAAATATAGAAAAAAGGTATTTCTCCGAGCGTATTTCTGCTATGAGAAACAGCTTCTGATAAAAGTACAATCGCCGTTCGGAGTCGGCGTAAAACTGTAGGTCCCTACCCTTTGTGTAACAACATCAAGGCGCACGCCACAAATCAGAGAAGAAGCTCGGCCAAACTCTGACACATGGTGTAACCGCCAATCTATTATCATATACCAAAGAGGAAACACAAATTTATAAGAAAAAGATTATTTACAACAAGGCAACAAGAGATGCGTGTCGTGCCAAAAATTGTTAAGCCAGTGTTTTCATTGATGAATATGAAAGATGCAAGAAATTAAACAATTATACTGAGGAAGTTCTGAAGAACAAAATGTTCATGACCCTAAAAATTACGAAGGCGCGCAAAAACGCATCCTTTAAAGATGATCTACGTGAGGATGAACCCGGACTACCGCGAAGCAATGCGCTTTCGAGATTACTCACACACATATACCCACATTCATTTTCTTCTTTTCAGACATATCCATTTAAATTGGGTAGAGGCATTTTATTACTATTTATTTTTTCCAAAATGGTAATAAGGCCAAACCAAATTCCCATAGATGGCCTTAAAGTCAAATGTAAAAGGTAATAAAATCAATTGTGGTCAATTTACATTATGGGCCCTTGACCTTATGGCCATTGACCTTGTGTCAAAAGTAAAGTTTGAAGCATTCATACCTTCTTTTATCATTTATGACTGAAATTTGCTGCACGTTATTTGATCTAGAATTACTTAGAGCTGAAAGAAAAGTGGCATAAATAAATGCACACAAATACCCAAACTTCTACTCATATTACTAATAGATACTCATATAACCAATACCTATATATAGATTTTTTTACGGCGGCTCAAGGAGAATTTTCCAAAAATAGTTGTCCATACACAAACTCGATTTGGTGAGAGATTTAAGCACCAATTCGGAATAAGGACAAAATTAACCCTTAAGCATATTTTGAGTTTAGACTTATTGTTGTCATTTAAGATGAATTTTGAGCTTTAAAGTGTTCAGAGACTTATAGTAGAATTTAATGGCAATTATTTTTGTAAAATATTTCAACCCATCATATCCCTTTTCATGTGTTTTTTAATTTTTCTAAAAAAGGGACGAAAAAGGCTTATCTCTTGAGGACGTAAACTTTTTAAGCACCGATATACTCTTTTTGAGTTCCCTCTACGAGAATCCGTCATCAGAACCTTTAAATTTTTCTGTGTAGTACAGTGCGTTTTCTCTTATTTATTACTACTCGTAATTGTTTTCTCTGATGAGCGTAACTTCTTGTACGAACCTTTTGCTACGATACAGTCTCGATATTTAGCAGGATGTGACTCGCCGCAATTAGAGCAATTTGCTTTGTCTGCTCGTGGTTTGGAGCAATCAGCTGTTGCATGCTTCCCTGCTGATTTAACGCATCTCGGGGCTTACCGCAAAAGTTTTTTAGTGTAACCGTAAAGGCCGGTCCAAATAGAACATTCGCGTTGGCGTTGGTGAGACAGAGCGGACGTTAAAAGTATGATGGCTACAATGAACGCCTGGCAGCGAATTTTTTGACCACCAACTTTGCATACTAACGACAGATTAATTATATTTCATATCAATAATTGCATGGAAACGATATTTTTTGCCCACATTTGATTGAAAATTAAAAATATTTCATATAATTTTATTTATTTGCAACAGATAATTGACAACGCGCGCAAAAAGAGAAAGAAATTTTCTCATATATAGTTAAAAGAAAGAAATACAGAAACAAAGAAATTGGTGTAATTTCGACATCTTTTTGTTTTGTGTGCGGGGTTGGCGTTGCCGTTGATATGTGGACGTGTGTATTCATAGTCAGCACGCAATCAACACCAACGCCAACGTCAACGCGAAAGTTGGACCGGCCTTAGGCATGATATTTCTTACACTGGGCGACTTTATCAGCTCAATTTTGACCATAGCATTGAAAATTGTTGTGACGTTGTATATTTTTTCACATCTTCACCTTAGTCTAATGTACATGAACATGCTAAGACTTTTTGGTTTCCACTTTAATTTGAGAATTCAAGTCTCTTAGAATTTACCCCTCGTCACAAGAGTTGTGAAGATTTTTAGCCATGAATCTGATTGGCTGGTTTGTCTGTCTTTATAACTAAACCAGAGGATATTTACACTAGTTAAAAGTGTTGTTGCAGATCGATCTTTACAGGTCTATTCTGCACGTTACCGAAGATTTTGTAACCGGAAAATTTTATTACCAAAAAATGTTACCAGTTCTTGTCACCGCGATTCTAGGTCCGTTGGTAATGCAGTTAAAACATTCAGCAATTCAGCTATGAAGAATTGTGCAGATTCTGACATTGAATATTTCACGGGGCAATACTTTGTTACCAGCTTATGAGATGGTAACAAAATTTACCGGTTACAAGAGTACAGATAATGCGAAAAGGGTTTAAAAATTGACAGGAACTTTATTTACCGGTTACAAACTTTTTATTACCAGAGCAGAATAGACCTTTTAGAGTCAAATGTGTTACTTTATCTGGACCCGCTTTTAAAAGTTTAATCAAAAATCGGTACGTTTCGGAATGCAATTTTTTATAATGATTAATGATATCAATCAAAATTGGTGAATGTATAACTGTTTTTGGTGTAGGATCCACTTTTTAGGAGATTTACCGGCACCTGAATTTTTGATAGAGGGCGATTAATTTAATTTTTTAATTTTAATTTTAATTTAATTTTAATTAATTTTTCAGATTTTCTATGTCTCATAATCTATTCAGTCTAGCGACCAGTTCCTCTTCGTCTGTTTCATAAAGGGGTTTTAATTGGTGTGGGTAGATGTTGGCAGCGTGAGCCCTCTGTTTTTTATTATTCAGTCAATGATGCCAAATTACCATATAAGGTAGGGCTGCCAGACGTCCTGGTTTTCCACGATTTGTCCTGAATTAAACAAATTGTCCTGGTGTCCTGGTCCACACTTAAATTGTCCTGGTTTTTTAATGAAGGTCAATGCAGACACTCATTTAATTTTTAGCAGATTTTTACATTAAAAAAAGGTTAAGCTTTCTGTCATTAGTTTTTTCCTAATACCATGTCCCCACCGAAGCTAACCACGTAGTTATGGCTATTGAGTTGGTTATCCCGATAACCCACTTGATTTAGCGTAGTTTCGCCATATAAAAATGACAGCACTTAACCATTTCACCGAGATGGTTAAAAGCTAACCAACTCGAAACCACGTCGAAAGTCTGATACAACCCTGTGTTTGCCCGCCATCTGTGGGTCATTAGCGTTAAAATGTGAAGAATTCGTTCCTTACTAGTGTTTGGACTCCACTAAAATCAATTAGATTTACTCCGATTTTTGAAAAAATTTTAAATCTACTCCTCTACTCCGCTTGACTTCAAATCTATTCCGTTTTTTTCATTCATGCTATGCCCCTCTTGGTGCCGTTTTTTGAGTGTTCACCACCGGTTTCAGTTAAAAAATTGAAAGTTAGCCAAATCTCACTGTTAAAAAGTAACTCTTTCATAGCAATGCGTCAATAAAGTAACATCGTTATTCTTTGATGTATGGCTGCACAAATTGGCGGATGCAGAACTTTACTTAAGTTGTTAAAAAATATATGAGGAATGAAATTTATATAAAGTAGAAAAGGTTTGCTTTTTAATAAATTAAGTGTTTCAGTTAAAAAGTTGAAAGTTAGCCAAATCTCACTGTTAAAAAGTAACTCTTTCATAGCAATGCGTCAATAAAGTAACATCGTTATTCTTTGATGTATGGCTGCACAAATTGGCGGATGCAGAACTTTACTTAAGTTGTTAAAAAATATATGAGGAATGAAATTTATATAAAGTAGAAAAGGTTTGCTTTTTAAAAAATTAAGTTTTAGATACGTTCTACTATATTTAAAATGTTAAAAATTAACTAAATATGTAATATATTATCCTTATATTGCCTCGCGTTCTTATTTTGCATGAGTAGAAAATATTTTAGTCAAACAGTTAATGTCAGAAACAAAAATAAAAAATTCAATCTAGTACGGAAAATCGGTTTTTGCTCCGATTTTTGCAGTAATTTAGTCCTGAATCGATTTTTGGGCCGAACACTGTTCTTTACATTTGTACTGTTTTATAAACCTCAAACCGCAGTGTGGACAGCAATAGTTAGTGATGTGGTTAAGTTCGATTTGAGATGGTTAACTTTTTGGTGGGGACATGGTATAACATGTTGAACAATATCTGGTGAGTTTACCTTCTTTCTGTTTAGTTTATTTGGTTAAAATCTAATTTTGTATCTTCAGGCAAATGCCAAAAAAGGGCAAGTTCCTGAACAGGTACACGGCTGAGTGGTACTACGCAGTACATAATTTCAGGAGTTAAAATCTCTTCCAAAAGACCTTTCTGAAAATCATTCCTTTCTCCTTCCTTTTTTGTACGTAGTGGCACAAAATAAAGAGCTTCTGCTTTCGCTACTTAGAGAAGAGCCTCCAGAAGGGCTTTTGTAGGATGTACTTCTGAGGGCCTTTTGAAGAAGTTCTTTTACAGCAGTTTTTAGTTCATAAAAATCATAATTTTTAAGGAATATAAATATTCAAGGTTCATATCAAATATTTTTTATTGAGACTTGAAGTGCTTATTGAATCCCACTTGTGATGCTAAATAATATAAACATATACTTAAGTACATTCGCGTAAATTGTAAATAGGAAGCTCGCAGGGAAGCACATTTTTCAGTCCTTATTGGATAAGTCTTTTAGAATGGCTTCACTTCAGGCAGCCTACCTAAATTATCTTTAGGTTAGGCATATACAAAATGGCAAAAATGATCATGAAGCACATTGTAGGCAAGCATTCAAGATCACGTTAAAAGCGCCAAAGCATTTTGCCAAGTTACGTCACTGTCAAGAGAAATGTGTTATTTTCTGATTTAAAAAAAAAAATCAAAACTTGAGCGTTTCATTATCATCAATCATTCAGCTCTATGGATTGTGCCACAAAACTGCATTGCTTATAATATCAGAAAATACTTCAAAATAATGCAACACCAGAACCAAAGAAACTTCATTTATAGGGAATAAGTGTCCTGGTCGATGGGTTCAGGATTATGGCAGCCCTAATGTTAGACATGTTAGTAAAAACGTTGTGGCATTGGGTCCATTCACATTTGCCCTTCATAGTAGACTCGCCAACGCTTGGTGGCTAAATTCAAGACGACCGGTTCGGTTAACAATCAGCCAACGCCCCTACGTCAAAGGAACGGCATATCGGTCGAGAACATCGTCTTGGTCCGTAAAAGATCGCAGGAAAGTCGGAGGCAGTCCATTTCTCACTACGCACAAGAACTCACCCTTTCCCAGACTTTAACTTGACCCAAATTGAACGATATGGACTTTGGCGAGGATGTAGTTACAGCAGATTGGTGCTAAGTGTAAGCACATTCTGCATGAAAGATTTAAGGCTACGGTTATCTCTCGCTAAAGTAGCGTGAATTGGCCACAAAGGTTGTGCGACTTGACCCCCCTTAGACTTTTTCTTCTGGAGTTTCTTGAAGTCGCACCTTAAATTCAACATAACCCAGGCCATCGCTCAGATTCAGCCGTATCTATGCGGCAAAATTATTGAAAATTGGATCACTCGGATCCGTGCCACCGTGAGAACCGGCAGTGGATAATTGAACGAACATAAAGGCATACATGGGTCTTCCAAATAAACAAGAATTACGTCAATACCTTAGACAAAGCTTGCTTTATCCCATTCCACCATCTACCCGCTCATTTTTAAATGCGCGCACATATTTTCAAGTTCAAGATGGGAAATCTCAATACTTTGCACCGTTTTGTTCCTGCCGCTTCCAGGTGGAGGAGCTCTGCTATTTAAAATTTATTTTATTTTATTTTATTTTTTCTTATATTTGCTCGTGTTGATAAATCAGTTCACGAACAACAGTTCACCGATTGCTTCACTTGTGCTTACTTTTAGTTTCTTGACTATAGATTTTTCTTAAAATTAACACGGAAATTATCGGCTTTGTTGTTCCATTGAAGTGCTTCTATACTTTTGGCTTATTAAAAACTTGCACGCATTTTGCAAGAGAAAGCCTGCGCTACCGCCACTTTGAGATGCAGCACGTTTTCGAGCATGAAATTTGGATGAGCCCAGAAATCTGCCGGATGTTACGAGATGGTAAATACACCAAACTATACACAAGTTTCAGCAGGTCTTTTACAAATATGCCCGCTTATACACAATTCACCCAAAACCCTGGATTCCCTCAGAATACATAAATAATACACTTAATATGTTACTGGCCTTTTTTCACTTATTTTAAATTTTTTGATGTCCTTGTACTCGAGGGGTTAAAAATCAAAAGAGGTGGAATAATGTATGCCCAAATGTCGCTCATACTGTACTTTAGAACGTTTTGAATGGAATTACCTTGAAAACCGTTAGTCCTGCAAAAAAAACCATTTTTGGTAAAAGCGACTGCTAATGAAATTTATGCGTAACATATCTAGCGGCACATGGGTGGATGGGAACTTTTCGTTAGAATTTCAAAAGGAAGTTTTATTCTTTCCTTTATTTTTACGTAGAGAAATATAGTTTTTCCCCGCTGTATATTTCCGTGCATGATGAATACTAATTCAGAGCTTTAAGTATTAAAAGAGTTTTAAAGATTTGATTTTACCTATACTTTTCTCATTTTCACTTAGAATTGCTTGCGCATATGAAATTTCATGTTGATGCTGCGATTGCAATTGAACTAAATGTGAGTGATGATGCGCTGAAGATGATGCTACTAAAGTCCCAGTGGATGAGGAATGTATGTGATGTGCAGATGCAGTATTTGATGTGTGCGGCGTGGCTTGATGTTGCAAATGCTGAGCATGGTGGGAAGCCGATTGATGGATGTGACTGGGCCCAGCACTAGTATGATGAGTTATCACGGCTGATAATGAACTGGAACCATTGTTGGTTTGTGAAGCTCGCATTTCCATACTGGGAATATTATTGAATCCTGTAATAATATTAATGGTGTGACTAAACATCAAAAGCTCAAAATATATATGTATGTAGGTGTATGCTTATAAACAAAATTGGAAACGTTATTTTTCTTTCTTCCCATCCTTAAAAGTCTAAAAGGATTGACAGATGGCAGCGTTGATCCGAATCAACTCGTTATTTCGGGAATTCACTGCAGTTGATCCGGATTCAGTCCTAGAATTAATTCTCAAACTTAATGCGGATCAGGAGCGTTTTCGATGGCAACACTGACTAAAACACAGAGAACATGTAAAACTATCCTAGGCATCTATGTACCTCGTTGGCGGTTCACCACACTAATTCAGATAGAACTATACAGAGTGTCCCAGAAGTAACGTGCCAAACTTTAGGGGAAAGTAGGGGGGTTTGGCTTGGGTGAGCTCACTGATAAACAAAAAATTTTCAGGTAAAAGTGTCACCGTTTTTGAAATATTTAAATTTTTTCGAATTTAAAAAAAATCGTGCCTTTTCATGTGTTTTCTTTAACTGCAACTACAAACCGGGCAATACTTATTAAATTTTGTATGCAAAATACTTCCAGATAGTTGCCTCTCCATACTCAAATGCAATGTAGTTAAAATATATTAAGGAACCATCATAAAATTAGGACTATTTCTGGATTTTTAACTTTTTGATATTTTCTTCCCCAACTTTGACTATCTCTGATGAAAAAAAATTGTACTGAGCTATAACTTTACATTACACAAAAAAATTGCTCATTTAATAAAGATTTCAGAAAGGTGCCACACTTACTGGTTTGAATAGAAAAAAAAAAGTTATAGCCGCTTTTGTGGGTAAAGGACTGAGACACGCTAAAATGTATTTAATAGATTTAAATTGGATTTGCTCTTGTTATCGTCAAATGACATGCTAAATAGTACAAAGGTACATAATTACTTGCTTCTGACATTATTTTATGTTACTTACCGGAATTCGGACTAGAGTCTATAACAAGGGCTATACCTATCAATATTTTGTGTGAAGGATGGGTTCACGTGAAATAAGATATGCATGAGTTGTGTGAAGAAAAATTTATTCATGTATTGATAAAATATGCTCAAATTGGCGACCTTCTACTCTAATACAAGTTCGGCACCTTTTCAGAAAAGACGCTTTTAGAGATCTTAAACTCAATTGGGCTATCTCAGCAGCAGCTCCATTTATTTGTTCCCGCAAATGCTCTTCGTTTTGAATTGTTTTTGAAAAAATTTTGTCCTTAAGACAGCCCCAGTAGAAAAAATCGAATGGGTTCAGGTCTGGCGATCGAGCCGGCCACGTGATTGGCTCGTATCGTCCAATCCATCGGCGAGGATAAGTATCGTCTAAATGAGCTCTTACTTCACGCCCGTAGTGAGCAGGGCACCCGTCATTTTGCAGCCATAGTCTTCGCCGCAGGTTTAAGGGTACATCTTCCAAAAGAGTTGGAAGCCGTTCCTGAAGGAACTCTAAATAACTGTGAGAGTTGAGCGTTGGCGGCAGTTCCACAGGTCCCAATATCTGACAATTAAAAATACCGCACCATAAATTTATTTTGTACCGGTACTGCGAACGATCTTCTCTCATTTCGTGAGGCTTGTCTATCTGCCAACTGTGAAGGTTGATGATGATGATTCATCGCTCCAAATTATTTTATTAAAAAAGTGGTGGTCTGATTCATGCATTCGCAATATTTCACAGCAAAACCTAACCCTCGGCAGGTAATCTCTTTCTTGTAGAGCCTGAACACGTTGAATGTGGTAGGGATGAAATCGATGGTCTTTAAAGCTTTGTGAACTGTAGTTTTTGGTATTCCCGTCCGTCTTTCCATCATTCTCACAGAAGTCGATGGACCTAGTTCCACTTCCTCTAACACAACTTCAACATCTACCGTTGCAGGACGTCCTGTTTCGCCACCACGCCTTCCAGGTATGCGACCTTAAAAAAGTGAAAAATGATAGTTAATAAGCAAGCAAACAAGAAAGGTGTAAAAATCACTTACCTTCATATATTTCTCTATGGGTCCGGGCGAATACTTCACGACCCGGATGTCGACGATTGGGGTATCGCTCTGCATAGAGTCTTTGAGCAGCTCTGGCATTACAGCAAGCTTCACCGTAAATTAGGTGAATATCCGCATATTCATGCGACGTATACTGCGTGTTCTCTGTCATAGTATTAATAACACAAAATCCACTTTCACTAATTCCGGTAAGTGACACAAAATAATGTCAGGAGCAGGTAATAATGTACCTTTGTACTATTTAGCAAGTCATTTGACGGTAACAAGAGCAAATTCAATTTAAATCTATTAAATACATTCTAGCGTGTCTCAGTCCTTTACCCACAAAAGCGGCTATAACTTTTTTTCTATTCAAAACAGTAAGTGTGGCACCTTTCTGAAATCTTTATTAAATGAGCAATTTGTTTATGTAATGTAAAGTTATAGCTCAGTACAATTTTTTTTCACCCGAGATAGTCAAAGTTGGGGAAGAAAATATCAAAAAGTTAAAAATCCAGAAATAGTCCTAATTTTATGATGGTTCCTTAATATATTTTAACTATATTGCATTTGAGTACGGAGAGGCAACTATCTGGAAGTATTTTACATAAAAAATTTAATAAGTATTGCCCGGTTTGTAGTTGCAGTTAAAGAAAACACATGAAAAGGCACGATTTTTTTTAAATTCGAAAAAATGTAAATATTTCAAAAACGGTGACACTTTTACCTGAAAATTTTTTGTTTATCAGTGAGCCTACCACCCCACCTACCTTCCCCTAAAGTTTGGCACGTTACTTCTGGGACACCCTGTATATTGAATAAGAAATTATTGGAATTAGTATCGTGAATGCATTGCCGCCCTCGAGGTAGATATATTTACGTTCTCTGAGCAAACAAGTAAGCAGGAAACCCAAACTAGTTTGACGTCCGCGGTAGCCCAGTGGTCAAAACTGTGTACTACAGCTCAGTAGGACGCAGTTTCCATCCCCACTTCGAGAAATTCTTAAAAAATATTTATATTTTATATTTTGTTATTTTTAATCATATCTATATATCACCCTACTTCCTACTATCATTACTTCCTTACTAATATTATAAATCCGAAAGTGAGTTTGTTTGTTTGCTACGCTTTTACGCTTTAACTATTCAACCGATCATCATGAAATTTTGCACACTGCTGTCATTTAGCCCAACTTAAAATATAGGATACATTTAATCTCGATTAGGCAAGAGGGCGTGGAACCTCCCATACAAACGTATACTCTGGAAATATTTTCGATAGATTACTGGAACTTGGTATGAAGATATATCAAATCATTCTCTATTCATGGATGAGGGCTGCCACCTTTTAAAAAAATCGAATTCAACTTCAATTATGGGAGTTATTTATTTAAACATTATATTAAAAAATGGATCTCAAGAGGCTTAAAAAAGCTGTAGTTTGAATATATTTTGAAAAGGGTTGCCACCTGTTTGAAAAGTAAAATTTAAATTAATTATACGCAAGCTATCTGAAGAACTAAAATATGGTTGTCAAACAAAATATTGTTAAGAAACCTTTAGTTTTAAAGTTTTGAATAATATTGAAGTCTTTCACAAGGGTTGCCACCTTTTAAAAAAATTAATTCAATTAGTTTAAATAAAATATTATAATATGTTTTTTTATTGAAACTTTTGGTCCAACATCTTCACCAACAATTCACGTTTACGATTTCCATTGGCACGGTCATCGGCTAAGATTATGATTTGGTGGTCGTTTTCCGCCTTAAATTTCTAATTCCCTAATTGTGTAACATTTCATAGAACGGTTAATCCCACAATGAAATAAATTTTTAAGAATTTTTTTTCTTCACTCCCTGGCGGCAACAATGATCCGGTTCTATAGTGAATCTGTCCCAGAAACTTTATAGTATAGTTGGTGGCAATTTCAAAATGGATGCGTATAATTGTTCTATAGAAATCCAATATAAATTGACTTATTTCAGGCGAAATACCTTAAAAGTAAGTTTCACGTAAGCAATTTAAGTGAAAATATTTTTTTTTACTTGAATTTATTACAGTAAAAGGAGCGCGATAGTTTTGGCGGTTGATTTATCGGTGGTGATTTGAGATTTACCCATGCACAACTCAACCCTGGTGTCTCCGAATGAGGCATAACAATACCGGCAAATCACATAGGTACATTGGGCCAATCGTAGCACACAAGAATTCAATATACTCAATGGTGTAACAGGTCGGTTTAATCTAACATTCAAGGCACCTTTTCTCATTTGGCTATTTTTAGTAATAACTCGACTCCAGCGCCACCTGTCAGCTCTCCGATACATATTTTGAATATTAGCCAAAGTGGATCATAAATAAGATTTTTAGAAATAACTTAACCCCAGTGCCAACTCGCGGCTGAATTTGTGACACTACACTATCCAGAGAGTTACTCAAAAATACACAAAAAACTTCGCTAAAATCCGTCCGAGCATTTAGGAGGATTTTACTCACAAAAACACCTACAGATGGATTATATATACGTTTGTATGGCGCCACGCCCTATTTTCAAATAGCCCATTTTTCTCCATGAGTAGAAGATTGATTTCATATATCTCCACACCAAGTTCCAGTACTCTACCATGAACATTTCCAGAGATATTCGGTATAAAAAATTCGGTTTGTATGGGAGGTGCCACGCCCCCTTTATATATCGACATTTTTTTAGCCTATAATAATCCTTGGGACGTTTGAAGCAGATTTCCGAAATTTCGAAAAAATCGGGTCGGCCGTTCTCGAGCTTTGCGAACACAAAAAACGGCTTTCAAAATATATATGGATTAGTATAGATTGGTATGAAGTGAAATGGTTTTGAATATGTATCACAATATGAGCGTCAGACGAAAGGTTGCCAACTGTTTAAAAGGTTAAATTCAAACTATTCAACAATTTCAATGAATTATTACAATATGGGAATCAATCA
>NW_023462910.1:10409-16467 GCF_013731165.1 Rhagoletis pomonella | reverse complement strand
AAAAAAATCATGTCGTCACCGACAAAGCGTTTAGATAATGAAGATAACAAATCGGAAGCTGTAACCCGTAGCTCGTCATTTTTAATGTGTTCAGATCTTTTGCCTGTCTAACCTGCACACATAAATTTAAAATTGCCCCTAACCCTTTTTTTAGCCCTTTGGAAAATTTACTTATAATTGTTTTTATTTATTTATTTATTACAGTCACTTGACCTATATATATTCACGTACATACATATATACATTTGTAATATGTATTGCAACACCGATATATAATAAAAGTTATCTAATTGGTATTGTTTTGCAGTAAACAACTAACAGCTTTTTAAACTTACAATCGCTGGTACATTCTTTTATTCTATCTGGTAGATCATTGTATTCTTTAATTCCATCGAAATATAAACTCCTTTTTTCAAATTCAGACCTTACCATAGGTAGTCGAAAATTATTTATTTTTCTAGTTTGATACTTATGATATTCATTGTTGTATCTCAATCGATCATTTAAGTAGGATGGCAAGTTCCCTAATTTAACGTTATGAATAAATTTCAAAGTATGATAGGTAATTAGTTGTGTAACACTTAGCCAGCTCAACTTACTTAGCATCTCCTTAGTAGGTGTATCGAATTTTTCGCCCAGTATAAAACGCATTACCTTGTTTTGCTGTTTTTGTAATTTATGGATATGCGAGTCGACAAGCGTAAAAAGGAGAGTGGGGCAGTAAATAAAGTGAGGTTCTATAATCGCTCTGTATATCATTATTTTGAATTTTCTACCAATAAATTTACAAGTTCGGAACATGAAGCCTATCTTTTTAGCAATTTTTTTACAACATAGTTTAGATGATCCTCAAACTTTAGCTTGCTATCTAGCGTTATTAAGTATTTGATTTTATCAACTCTCTCTATTCTAGAATTTTCTATAAATAACACTACATTATCCAAATTACCCAGCCCCTTCCCTTTAATCATGTATTTAATTTTCAGCACATTAGTCTTCAGTTTGTTATAACAAAGCCAGTTTTATACAGATTTGAGGTCTTCTTGAATTTTGGACACTGCCTCATCCAATGAATTCATATTTATAGTCAGTAACGCGTCGTCTGCGAGCAACCTGATCTTGCTATACTTAAGATACTTCTTAACGTCATTAATATATACATATGTATAATAAATAAGATTGCAGCCAAAACAGATCCCTGTGGAAGGTCAATATCTACATCAATTTATGTAGATACCGCATTGCCAACTAGTGTTTTCGGCTTTCTTCCACTAAGGTAGCTTTCAAACCATTTCAGTTCTATATTTCTTACGCCTATATCATATAACTTTTTTATCAAGATACTTCTATCTACTGTTTCGAATGCTCGTTTGAGGTCGAGGAGAATAGAAACTGTAACTTTCTTCTCCGAGAAACTTTCCCTCCATTCTGCCACCACCAAGTTGATTGCTGTTTTGCACGACTGTCCTGCTCTAAAGCCTGATTGCTCTGCTATAATGATTTCATATTGCTGCATATAGTCTTGTAATTGATTTTTGACAATTTCCTCAATGTTTTTTTCATCATTCGGTAAGATGTTTTTTATTGGTCTAATTTCCTCAGGTTTGTTGGTATTTCTCTCTTCTTCTACAGGAATCACTGTTATACCTTCCAAAATTTAGAAAAGATACCACGATTAAAACTTTCATTTATTATACGGGTATAGATATAACCCAAGTAGTCAATACTGTCTTTTATCACACCCTCTGTTAATAATTTCTGTCCTCCATATTTGTTTTTAAATCTCTCAGATATTCGCATGATGTCATCCGTATTCACATTCTTAAATACAAACGGTGGTCTATCTAAGTCTATGTGTTCCTCCACTATAGTTGATTTTGCGATATTTGCCCTAATTTCTACTATACTTTCTACAAAATATTTATTTAGTGCACTGGCAATTTCGTATTCATCTTCGATGTCAATATTATTTATGACAATTTTTTTGATGCTTGTTTTATCATTAGTCATTTTAACAGATTCTTTTAAAAATTTCCACAATAATTTCTGATTATTGCGGTTCATATGAATTTTATTTTCCATACATTCTCTTTTTTTAGCTTCTGTAGTTCTCTTTGCAGTCTTATAAAGTTCGTATTTTAGTTTATTAAGTTCGATTAGCTCACGATCGTACCATCATTTATTAGTTTTATTTGCACTCTTTTATCGTATGTTAATTTACTCATTGCTTCATGTAATATGTTATTTATTAACTGGACCTTCTGTCCAACATCATTATTATTAATTTGCAGGTTATATGTTCTGAGTATATTTATAAGATTTTCCTTGCTATAATTTTCCCAATTTTTACGGTTTTCATATATCCGCATTTTGGAACTTTCTTTATAGTTTGTATTTTAAATAGGATAGTTTCGTTATCGGAGATTTTACGATGTTCTAGGTTTTGTATTGTGATATCATCATTATTAGAGTACAGTAAGTCGATTCTTGTATGCGTCGTTTCAGTTATTCTCGTATTAAAATCAACTCGCTGAAACATTGAACAGGATGCGAACATATTTGCATGTTGGTATGAGTATTTTGATTGCATGTTGACATCAATATTAAAGTCACCAATAATTAATTTATTATTTGATTCGTCAAAGCTCTCATCTAACATATTCTCAATATACCTAATGAAGTCTGCATCACTTTTGTTAGGAGAGTGATACAAAACACCAAGCTGCCAACGGCCAAATGCTGATTTCGTTAAACTTATTATAATACACCACATATTGTTATCGACACATTTGTTGTAGTTTATTTTATAATTAATTGATTTATTTATATACATTATAACTCCGCCAGTATGTTGACTAAAAGAATTGCACCTGACATGGTTATATCCGATAATTTCTATTTCAGAATCAGTAACGTTCTCTTTTATATGGGCACAGAGGACAATGTTTGGCACTTCAACTTCAATCATTCTTTCTGTTTCTTCTTTGTCTGCGGTTAAACTGAGTTAATGTATGTACACTTTATTTCCTTTTTGGCTTTGGTTTTAAATTCATCTTTGGTTTCCGGGTGTCTTCTTAACTCAACCTTATCACTTAGTTGCTAAAACCCGATTTTCGTTTTTAGAGCGTCAATTTTGTTCAGATAAACTGGACATTCGGGACTTATTGTTGAATGATTAGTATCGAGATCAAGTTTAAGCCTATTGTTTGCTCTACTACAGTTAATACATTGCCGCAACACGTCTTTACTGCATTGTTTCTCACAATGGCTTTCATGGCACTTATAGCATTTTTGTTCATTTTTACACTCTGCTGCTTTATAGTTGAAACCACTACACTTCCAGCATCTGACTATTCTAAAATTCTCATAAACTTTACACCGCTCCCAACCTATATTTATTGCTCCTTCTTTGATTATTTTTGGATAGAAGTCGATATCCGTTTCTACGATGACATTATATATTTTTGTTTTCCCTATTACTTTTTCATACTGCCTTATTATTTTCAGTGGACACTCTTCAAGAATATCTTTTTGCTTTTTGATTTTCTCAATGATCTCTTTATCATCATATTGATAATGAATTGCATTTATACTAAATCTTGGCTTAAGTGACACTGGTATTTTAACTTCATATTCGGGTCCTATGGTGTTTTCAATAGTACTTTTTATTTTGTTTCGTTCATTGTCGTTTTCACTTTCAATTAATACCATTCTATTATTCCTATGCTCAATATTTGCAATTTTTAAGCCTTTAGGGTCAACTTTTTTGTTTAAGTCGTCTTTTGTTTTTTTACATTTTGTTTTTCTCTCGGTTTTATAATTAATGGCACTTCATTTCTTGTCGTAAGCTCAGCTGATTGGGTTTGATCCTTTTTAGCTACATCCGCATATGTTGTTTTCTTTATTATTGACTTATTGATCGCTATTTCTTTTATTTCTTGTTGCATCTTTTTATTTTCGTTATTGCTGATCTCAATCTCTTTACATATTTTTTCACTTTGCAGTTTGAAATCTTCCGCAATCTTGGTAACCTCCACTGCTTTCTTGGTAAACTGTTCGTACTGTGCTCTTAGAGCTGCACCTCTTTCGTTGTACCGTTTTTCCATTGCTACCAGTAGTTGTTTCATTTCCATTTGATTTGTTTTTAACGCTTCTTCAAACTCACTTTTATATTCTCTGAAGTATGTGTTGTTTTTGTTCACATTTTCTTGAATATCACGTATGACTAAGTCAACATTGTGTATGTATGTAACGCACTCCACACAAATGAATTTAACCATTGAATGCGTTCCAATCAAAGCTGTTTTAAAACTGCCGAGGCCCGAGCATTTTGTTGCTGAGTGATAAACTCTTCCGCACACTCCTTCGCACCGAAATCCCGTCCCGTATCGCCTTGTTGTTGCCCGTTGGTGTACACAAAGTCGCTCTCCGTTCTTTTTCACCGGTTTGCTTATTTTAGATTTTTGTTTTAAAAATTAGTGTCACTATCACGTTTTATCTTTAAAACCCGCTTCCAAACACAACACACGACATTGTAAGGAAACATTCACCTTTGATATTTTTCCACGTCCGTTTTTGAGTTTAGAAATATCACAATTTATAAACTTTTAATACATACAAAAGCGCAGCATATTAGTTCGTATGCTTGCTTTGGCTCTATCCACGATGGCGCTTATAAAATCAAGCAATTAAAAGTTGTATATGCCTAATTTGATCTCATTTTTTGTTTTTTTCATTTATGTAAGAGACGAATTTTTAAACTAAGAAATACTGATATATATACATATCTATATGTATTGTATGTTCCTTACGTTTATATTAATTTTGTTCACATAACGGTTGTTTGTAATAGCCAAAACGAATCGAGATAGATATAGACAAATGTATACATAAATGATCAGAATGAATAGAGAAGTGGATTAAAACTATGTTCACATATCAATATCATCCCAATCACAGCTCGTTTTTTAATCACCCCGTTTACACAGGCAAATCTCAGGTTATTAGCCGTCAAATTTGTTGTGCTTGTTATTCTTACATCTCAAGGAAAAATTATGTTTCTTCTCTGTGCCACCGTGATCACGTTTTAATGCTATAATAAGCAATATAAATATATTTTAACTTAACATTTTATTAAAAATACCTTTACAAACACATGTACATTTTTGTTTACTTTTACATTTGGCATTTCTCCTCTTTTTTGCAAAAAACAATCGATAAAACTAGGACGGACACCGAAAAGTTATCGGTTTAATCTGAGATTATTTTATAATTACAGATTAACAAGGGACGCATTTTGTATGGCTAATCTCTTGTTATAATTACAGATTAGGGTGTTAAGCTCGAAAATGAGGATAATCTACTTATATGTGAACCTAGTACAAGCCATGTCCGTCCGTCTGTCCGTCCGTCCGTGTACACGGTAACTCGAGCAAACATTGAGATATCTCAACGAAAGTTGGTACGTAGGTTTCCATTTATCCAAGGTAGGTTGGTATTGAAAATGGGTGAAATCGGACTGTAACCACGCCCACTTCACATATAACGGTAATTTCCAGAAATACGAAAACTGCGATATTTTAGTAACTAATGCAGATAATTCACTAAAAATTGACATTTACAATAAATTTCAGACGAAAAATAGGAATATTATAAATTTTTCGAAAATGGGCGTAGCCACGCCCACTTACGGTTACATGTGTATATCTTGGTAACCGCTGCACCAATTTCCTCCAAACTTGACACAGTTATTGGCCTTCCTACAACGTACCAAAAAATCGGGCAATAACCACGCCCACATCCCATATAACGGTAACTTAGAGAAATACAAAATCTTCGATAAATCAGTAAGTATTAAAGCTAATTTATTCAAAATTGATGCTTGCAAGTTGCAACAATTCTTTACCAAGAAATACGTTTATGATAAAATTTTGGAAAATGGGAGTGGCACCGCCCACTTATGATCACATATATGTATCTCGTTAACCCTAGAACACACACCCGGGTACAAATGTATCCACTTTCAACTTTGAAGTGTTGTAACTTTTGAACCGCTATA
>NW_023462910.1:0-409 GCF_013731165.1 Rhagoletis pomonella | reverse complement strand
CTTCGAAGCGATGCTTTGCCTTTCGGTTATAAATGTTTACACACATACATATGTAATGTATTTAGCACAGTGTCCGCCAAAAAGAGAAGTCTTAAAATGAGAATGTATTAGTTATGAAATAAAAAATGAGAATGTGTTGGTGGTAATGCACGTAAGAGAATTTCTGTGTTGTATTACTTATTATAAAAACTTTGGTATATTTTTTTGCAGTTTTTTCATTGTGCGTTTTTTTTAGATCTAAACAACATAGAAACATATAATGAAAGTTAACGGCCCTGAGAAAGGAAAAAGTTGGTAAAATTTTGTATGTATTGTACAAAATTATTATTATTTTTTTATAATTTAAGTGTGGATTTCTGAGCAAAAAAGATAACGTGCTTCGAGCACTCTGAATATTAAAGGAAAATTT
>NW_023462909.1:0-16472 GCF_013731165.1 Rhagoletis pomonella | reverse complement strand
ATACGGGTATGTACACTAATTCTATGCGGAGAGTAACAACAAAAAAACTTACGCCTGAGCTATTGTGTGGGTATAGTGTTTAAGCGAAATCAATGCTTGTATGCGCTTAGCTCTATTGGGTGATGTCCCAGTCAACCTTACGGTTCGGTTTGACTTTGCTTAAACAAGTACCACCGGTGGGTATAAAATTAATAATATTTATTATTTATAATATTTGTATCTCGTTCTTCTTAAATCTAGCTAACTTCAGCCAAATTATTATAAGTAGAGATATTCGCATTATATAGAAAATCAAGTACTCACATATTTATCCAACGCTGTCCATCGTTGGCCCATCGATGTAGTAGCGGTGTGTGATAGAACTGTAGAACAAAGCAATTACCAATAATTTGGCATGGTTAGCCTCCACCGGAAAAAAATTCCTTAGTTAGATATAATTTTGTAGATTCTTATTTAAGTCAAATAAGTATTTAGATCTTAAGCATGAAAAAAAATTAATATTAGGTGTCTAGTTAATTTGCAATCATAGTATGTTTCGTAGTGATTTTCTAACAAAGAAGAAAGTAGACTTGGGATTAGTATTTACGAATTAACGTAGTTTCTGACGAAGTAAGTTTTCGCGTACGTCGTTTTAGTAGAGTACTTTTACCAAAGTAAAAATTTAAGTAGAATAGTTTTAACCGAGTAGTCTTAGCAAAGTAAATATTCCAAAGTTAAATTACGGTAAGAATCTTAGTTTACGAAAACCAATTTTTTTTTTTCAAATTCTTAACACCGTTTGACCTAACCGGTGAGACCCGTCCAATCTCTCAAGGGCTACGAAAGGCGGGATGCACCCCCTTTTGATCACCGGTACGACCGATCGCCTCCGGAGTTCTGCGACTCGCAAACTTGATATTTCGAGGGGTTTTATACAGCAAAAAAGAAAAACCTCCAGATGGGAATACGATCGGCTAGGCTGGCTAGTTACATAAGTTCACCATTGAGTTATATGCAGGCTGAGACCACAAAGGGGTTTTGGTGCACCACGTGGGTCGTGATAGCCCACTCGCTGGAAGATAATTTCAAATTATTATTTTTCTATATAGAACCCGCATAAACACTCCTACCTGAGTTTTCTCTCTAGCACACGCTCCTTATAGGTATGTATATACAAATTTTAACTTTTAGAAGTAGTTTTTCTTTTGTCGGTTGGAAATTATGTTTTCGATGGACTCCGTTTAACTTTGCGTTAATTTTTCACTGCTTCTCCAAACATAGGAAATCGAAATGGCCGATCATTGGTATGCTGATCTGATGTCATTGGTTAGGCTTATATCACATTTTTGGGTACAAAAACAAAATACATGCAGGATGACAATAAATACGTTTAGATTTTAGCAACATGCGCGCTCAGCTATGTAGCAACATGCATCCGACTAACAGTGTTGTTAAGCGAAACAGTAATGTCTACCTTTGCAAAACTTATAATTACTATTAATTATTTTTTGTTTTAGACTATTGCGGCATTACAACATACATGAAAACATTGCTGTCCACAAGTACATACACATGGCCATCAGCATATAAACCATCGTACATTTTCATAAATAAAATTACTATCAGCTGATTGCCAAAAAAAATGCCTACAGCTGAGATCACCTGTTGCATTTGCTCTTACCTCTTACAATTTCTTTTATTTTTATTACAACCCTCTCTAAAGAGGGTATCCCGAGATTACTCTCAATCGGGTACAATTCGGCATTAATTAGTCGCAACTAGTCTTATACGGGTAGTATTGGAGATCAATTAGTCTCGACTCATTCCTTACGGGTATAATTGCAGATCAATAAGTCCCCGACTCACCTCTAGCGGGTACTATTAACGATTTAATGATGATGATGATTATAACGATTTAATGCGTTGGGTCAGAGACAGAGTATTCGCTTAACAAAACTGAGAGCTCCGGTTCGAACCGCAGCTGGCGCAAACTTTTATTTTTATTTTTTTAAAGGTGACAAGTCGCTTTTTATACCCGTTCGGGTGTAAAGGGGAAAAATTAGTCTCTTCTTAGGACATGCTCGAACAAAAGCGAACAGCTCATTCCATATAAAGAGATCAATAGTGGTATTAGTCGCATGTTCCTTTACGATTGCTCCCGGACTAATCCCGGATTAGCCGCAATTTTTGCAGGGAATTTATTCAAAATACACTAACACACTGAACAATACACTAACTAAAAACATACCTAGGGTTCGAAATTTCAGACTTTGGTATCGATACTGAGTACTCATTCTGGCATCGAGCTTCATGGTATCGGACTCATTAAAACACGTTTTTTGGGATACTAAAATTATTATTTTCTTCAATCGTATATCTAGTTATTTCCTGAAATTAAAACAATATAAATTTAAAATATTTGATTTTTAGTTCATTGCAGAACTTACTTTCACGTTAGAAGTAATTTTATTGTTAAATGTACATACATACATACAAATATATATATATGTATATATATATATATATATATATATATATATATTTTCACGAATTTCGAATTTTAGTATAATAGTGTGCAAGTTTGAATTAAAAGTCAACGGTGGTAGGCTACACGTAAATTTGAATAGGTTAAAAAACTGCATACCCAATAAATTTCTAAAAATTATGCATTTTCGTGAGCTTTGCGTAAAGTTTTACGGCCTTTTTCATAAAAAATAAAAAAGGTTTATAAACTGCCGGCAGCCGATTTATTAGCCGTTTTGCAAAAAAAGAATACAAAATTTGCCGTTTTTAGCCGATTTTGCTATTTGCCTTGTTTTCTTTAAATTCAAATATATACGTTTCCATTTTTGACTAAGCGACCCAAAATCTGTTAGAAATGGATACTAGCCTTATCGCGGAGAAAATTTCCATGTCAGACAGGGTTATATAAAATTGGGCCGATTTCGATTATTTTTATCTTAAACGAATATACTTTTTCCAAAGAAGGCCGTAGCGGGGATTTTCTTCATAAAGTGTTTGTTATTAATATCTTAAATTTAAGTGTGATGTTTTATTCACAAGCTTGGAAAACAACACATTGTTTCACTGTTTGCTTAACACGCGTTTGTGTTTGGATATAGTGCCAACGCATAGAATAAATATTACAGGTATGTATTGTCAATTCTGCCTTAATTACAAAACATCATTGTTGCCCACACTTAAAGGTTTAAGGCAAGGAAAAAATTGATATTTTCAAGCGCAGTGTACACATATCTGTGGACTTTTGACAAAGCAACCTCAGTGCTTTCTGTAGGTTGGAATTTAGAGTAAATTATAAGGAACTCCCCTTCAAAATTTTGACATTTTTATTTAACTTTTATTAAGATATCATCTTGAACTACTCATATTAATAACTAAACATAAAAATGTCATTCCAGAACCTCAATAAATCACTGCTTTGAAGAGAAAATGACCTCACTCGAGAGTTGTTTTGCCAAAAGTCAACAGATATGTACTTTGCTGAGAACTTATTTAAATTCCAAAAACCGAAGGCCAAGTGGAATTAAAAGAACCAACACTGAAATACGTCAAAATTAAAATAAAAAACACAAACTTCTATGTAAAGCAAAACTCTCTAGCTGCCGTCCCATAATAACGCGGCGCTAGCGCTGAGCAAATGGAATTTTGATTTTTGACGGAACGTGTTGAAGTTGGATGCAGAATACGAAAATAAAGAGAAAGAACATAACAGATATCATCTTGAACTACTCATATTAATAACTAAACATAAAAATGTCATTCCAGAACCTCAATAAAGTACTGCTTTGAAGAGAAAATGACCTCACTCGAGAGTTGTTTTGCCAAAAGTCAACAGATATGTTTTTGCTGAGAACTTATTTAAATTCCAAAAACCGAAGCCTAACTTGAATTAAAAGAACCAACACAAAAATACGTCAAAATTAAAATAAAAATACACAAATTTCTATGTAAAGCAAAACTCTCTAGCTGCCGTCCCACAATAACGCGGCGCTAGGGCTAAGCAAATGGAATTTTCATTTTTGACAGGAAACGTGTTGAAGTTGGATGCAGAATACGAAAAGAAAGAGAAAGAACAAAAAAGGAAATGAGAATAAAAACGAGAGGAAATGAGAAAACATCAAAAACTACGCAACGCTTAGCGCTCCAATTTATGGACGGTAGTAGCAAGACAAGTGCAATGGGTATGGAGTGAAATAGGGTATAGTCGTTGTGCTGTGTATGCCGTTACAGTTGCACGACTATACTCAGTCCCGACGCTTGCGTCCTCGTTCGCGCACTCTGGGCAACGTGACCAACCCATGTGCGAGATGCGGTAACCAATCCGAGTGGAGCCTTGAGTCACGGCAGAAAGAGAGGGAGCTCCAGTGGGGCCTCTCCGACTTATTCGGTTTAAGGGCTCACTGAAGTCTGCAGCGTATGTTCACCAGTAGGTGCGGCTGCAAGCGGGTGTCTGTCTTGGAGCAAGCGGCTCGCTATATAAACGTGTATTTGGTTGTGAAACCACCCTCGTCCCAACAATGGGTTGTGCATGGGTGTGGAAACCGCCACGTAAAAACCCCTTCCAGTGAAGAAGCGAAAAATGCCTCGGATGAGACCCCCCTTATTATGACGACCACGGCAAATGCTTAAAGGACTACGATTTGAGGGCATGCACCTGGAATGTCCGGACCCTTAAGGGGGAAGGTGCCTCTGCCCGGCTGGTTGATGTCCTCGTAAGAAAAAAAAACTTACATCACCGCCATCCAAGAAATGCGTTGCACGTGGCAAGGCAAGCAATCCCTGGGGCCTTGCGACGTATACTACAGCTGCCATATAAAGGAGCGCAAATTCGGTGTTGGATTTGTGGTGGGAGAGAGACTCCGTCGCCGACTACTGTCGTTCACCCCGGTGGACGAGCGTCTAGCCATAATCCGCATCAAAGCGAGATTCTTCAACACCTCGCTCTTCTAAGCCCATACACCGACTGAAGAGAAGGATGAGATATCCAAGCATCTCTTCTCTGAGTGCTTGGAGCGCACGTACGAGCGCTGCCCCCGCCACGATATCAAAATCGTACTTGGCGACTTCAATGCCAGGGTGGGCAAGGAATGGATCTTTGGAACTACCGTCGGAAAATTCAGCCTCCACGACGAAACGTCCACAACGGACTGAGGCTGATAGATTTCGCCGGGGCCAGAAACATGGTAGTATGCAGTACTAGGTTCAAGCATAAAAAGATTCATCAAGCTACGTGGCTATCTCCGGATCGAAAAACGAGACACCAATCAACCATGTTGTGACAGACGGAAGGCATGCTTCCAGTGTTTTGGACGTACGTACACTCCGAGGCCCAAACATCGACTCGGACCACTATCTTGTTGCAGCCAAGATACGCACCCGCCTCTGTCCAGCAAAAAATGTGCGCCCAAATATGCAAGGAAAGCTTAACGTCGAAAAGCTGCAATCACAACAGACAGCCTATGCATTCGCTACTCGACTCTCACACCTGCTCTCACAGAGCACTCTTCAACAAGCCGACATATGCGGGCAGTGTAACCACATTTCCCGCTGATTAAGTACCGCTGCCGAAGAAGTAGTCGGATGTCAGCGAGCCCGAAAGAACAACTAGTACGATGAGGAGTGTCAGGAAGCTGCAGGGAAAAAACATGCCGCCTGCAGGGCCACGCTGCGATCGGGCGCAACGCGCGCTATGTGGGACCGCTATAGGGATCTGAAGAGGGAAGCGATACGTATTTGCCGCAATAAGAAGAGAGAGGCTGAAATACGTGAGCGCGAAGAGCTTGAAATGCTGGCCGACAGGAAGAATGCCCAAAAATTTTACCAGAGAGTTAGGCGACTTACGGAAGGTTTCAAGACCAGGGCGTACGCCTGTAAGAATAACAATGGCGACGTAGTGACCGATGTTCAGAACGTACTTAAATTATAGAGGGAACACTTTTCCACCCTACTGAATGGTAGCAGCACAGAAAGTTGTGGAGCAGAAGGACAGGAGCCCCCACTCGATGATGACGGAGTCGATATTCCTCCGCCTGACCAGGACGAGGTACGATTCCCTTGGAATAACTTTTCTCAGAACCATTCCATCCGACTCTGAGGAGTTTTGGATACTTGCTTACAGAGTGAAAACCGCAACAGGCAATAAAATGTTTGGAAATATAAGTAAATTCATATTATTATCCTTGCCGCACTCACATGGTTTGTTGAACTCGTTTTTTCCGTACTGAATTCAACAAAAACTAAGATTCGAAATAGGATGAGGTTGGAAAGCCTTAATTCAATAGTTCGAATAATGCGTTATATGAAGGCTAACAGTTTCTGCCGCAAAACGTTTCCAATATCAAACAGTATGCTATCAAGATTGAATAGCTCAATATATGACAACAACAGAAATGTAAATCATTCAGACACTATAGCGGACATATTTGATTTGGTGATTTTTAAGAAATTGTGGAAATAGCTGATCACGTCTTATTATAGGTTTTTATTTAATTTTTAGCGCCGAGCGATTAATGAATTAATACGAGTTATAATAAATTTAATAATTGCGCAGTCCTATTGCAAAATGTGTTGAAACAAATATTTTTAAAAAGTATGCGTATTTTTAATGATAATTGTTTGTACATCACTATTATATAAGTGATTTGTGTTATTTGTTATTACCCTCTGAAGGTATTATAATCGTTTTCGGGTTTAAAAACTATATTATAACAAGATCTCATTTTTAAATTAAAAGATTTTTTAAATCGATTTCATGAATTTTATTTTAAATAAAATTGGCGATCTTTTTTCAGAAAGTGCGCTTTTTTTAAACAATCTGGACACCCTGGCCATAAAATCGGTAAGAAGAAGAATAACGTTACTTATGGAACTGTACGATGATATCAACGAAGTCCGTTTATTTCATCCAGTGTTGCCAACTTTAGAGTTTCAGAAAGTACCAAAACTTGGGGACAAAAGCGTTTTACCATACAAAAATCACTAATTTTCTTGTATCAAAGGATACTTTTTTTCATAACAGTTTACATTTCACAAAAGTAAAAAAAAATAAACAATATTCACAAGTATAAATCAATACACAAATTTTTCCGATGCTTAAGAAGTAATACCGAAGTACTGCACATTAAAACTGGTATATCTCGAGAAAGAAAAATCTAATCGCAACAAACGAAAAAAGGAATGTATATTCTTTTAAATTCAGTGCTGCCACAGCTTTAAATATTTCAAGTTATTTAATGTTTTAACTATCTATGAGAAATTTGAGTTCAGAAGAAAAGCACTAAAAAGGGCACTAGGCACTAAATAATTTTTTTGGTGTTTTATTTTCAAAAAGCGCTAAATCTAGTACTTAAAGCACCAAGTTGGAAATTATGGTTTCATCATATGTACATATATCCATACAAACATATGTACATATGTATCTACGAATGGATGTAGGTACACGAAGCACGATTACTTCATTCATATATCACGGTTGCCATACACTTGGAGAAACTATTACCAAAAAACTTGAAAAAGATTACCAAAAGTATTAAAAGCCTTTTTTTGTTTTGACATAAACAATGGGCGTTATTTGTATTAAAGTTGCCTAGAAGTTTACATAGGTATATACATAAGTACATGATTTCTGCACTTGCCAAATCGATCAAATAGACTTGAAAAATCATTATCTTACGGGTCAAAGTTTATATTAACTTTATGTTGAATTTATAATATAAACGATATCTAAAAAAACAATGTACATTATTTGATGGCATCTCACGTTTTTTAATGGAATTAATTGATTTGTCAAGCACGTGTGAGTAACACCCTTTCCTTCCCATATTTCATACAAAAACAAAACCAGTGTGCATTTTCATTTGATCATTCATAACTGTTTTATTTATCTTTTTAATTTTCTTTGTTAGTAGCTAGATTCTTTTATTTTATTTTTTGACCTTAGCTCTTTGTGGAACATACATATGTTTGTACACAACGCCAATCATAACTCACAATTTCGTATGTATCCTCAAAAGCAAATTCATTCCGTAAAAAATTTGCTACGTGTATGTAACTTTGCCGCAGATATTGTAAAATATTTTTGGGTTTTTAGGCATTTAGCCTAAAAGTTAGCAAATGAGATCGGAAGTTACCAAATTACCAAAAAGAATACAAGTTACCAATTTTGGTAACATTTTACCAAACATACATAACATATTGCTTGGTAGCGGCAGAGCTGAAATACGAAATGAGTTCGTACATACATATACAGTGACGAGCAAAACTGTAACATGCAGTAACACTTTTTATTTCAGCTGTCGCTATCTTTCCAAGTTCTAACGACATTCATACGGTTGTTGTATATTTTTATTGGTACATCTTTGCTTCCTCTGTCATAACGATTTGAAGTCAATTCAACAACATTTACAAAACCAGCAGACAAAAATGTAAATTAAGGCATATGTTACAGTTTTGCACTCATATATTTTTAATAACTTTTTGACAATTTTCACAAAAAAAAAAGAATTATTAACACAATGTTCAGTATGCTTTTGCTTTATTTAGTTCCTGGTTGCAATTTGGCATACCTAACGTGTATGTCTGTAAAAATTCTGGAGGTATAGCCTCCCATATATCCTTGGTGTGCTTTCACCGCTCATGTACTCCATTGGACGGACTTGGATACTTAGTAAGATGCGCTTTTAGTTGATTTCGCAAATTCTCGATGAGATTCATGTCCTCGGATTGTGGAGGTCATTTCAAATTATCAAATTTCTGCTTTTGTTCCAGTCTTTGCGAACATGTGCAGTGTGTTTTGGTTGCTTTTTCAGCAGAAACTCTAATTTTTTTGACTACATCTTGCAAATTTTGTTAAAATATGAACATATACTGTTCCTTACGCATAATGCGTACAAACGGATCAACAACATTTTTGAAATACAACCCCAAACTATTATTGACCGACCACTGTGATTCACAGTGTGCCTTACATGATGCGCTTAGGCTTAATTTGGGCCTTTGATCCAATACCATGCCCGGCCATCTGATTGAAAGCTATTAATTTAGTCTTGTCAAACCAAATAACCCTCAATTAAATCTTAAAAATGTGTTTTTTATTGCATTCTGTAATGCCTAACATATCCCAAAAGACAACGGTCCGGTTTTCGTGCGATGCAGCAAAACGCTGCCACACTCGCACATGTATTTTGATCAAATTTGCTTTTTTCGTCTTTTATGATCCATTTTGCTCAATTTGGCAATTTTTCGCCTCACTATCTACTGATTTCCATTCAATTTTAATACCTTAAGCGCTTCTGTAGTAGTGCCTGCAGCGCTACTTGCTACTAAGTTCACAAGATATCGGACTGTAATATATTTTGACAGACTTTCTTTGTCCTTAGTAACACTTTAGGCTATATTTTTTCTCAGTCTTAACATTTTCATGTGGCAAACTCCACAATTTTTTGCCCCTTTCCCTGCGGTCCCGCCTTTTCGCAGTAAATCTATTATTTACATTTATGTTTCCTGATTAACCATATTATTTATTGGTGATCACTTCTTGAATAAATTACAATAAAGAAAAAAGTCATCTGACTTCCAACTAAGCAAAAGATAACTGTAAAATGCAAAACTGAGAGTGAGTGCAAAACTGTAACATTTGCCTTAACTTACATTTTTGTCTCCAGGTTTTTTTTTATTGTTGTTGGATTGACCTCAAATCGTTATGAGAGCGGGAGTAGGAGTGTACCAATAAGAATATACAACAAAAGTATGAAAGTCGTTAGAACTATGAAAGATAGCGGTGGCTGAAATAAAAAGTGTTACATCATGTTACAGTTTTGCTCGTCACTGTATATGTACAAACGTGCATTCAAACATACATATGTACATATGTACCAGAGATTGGCAAACGATGCTGTTTTTGTGACTTAAAGGCTGCTCATATTTAAAACGAGGGATGAACGAACACCAGCGCATAGCGTGTAGTGCTTGCAAATACAGCCACTAGACATGGGTAACACTGCGCTGCGCGGTGCAATTGCGTTAACACCGTAGCCGGAGTTGCCGTGCCAACACCAGTATATGGAAAGCGCTAGCGCCATTAACACCAAGCAACACATGAGGCACACACACAATTCGCAAATTTAAAGCTTTTACTCAATGAATGATAGAATATCGTGGATTTTACTACATTCCTAGCAATTAAATTCAGTTGGCGGTACAAGCGTTGCTTAGCGCCGAAAATTATAGAAATAATAGACATGACACCACTGTATGGTGTACTGCACTGTATGACGATGGGTACTGTGGTGACACTCAGATGGCGCCATGTTCAATTCAGTACACTGCGCTATTGCGCTGGGTTAGTGCGCTGACACCACAGGTGGCGCTGGCGTTATTGAGCTAGCGCCAAAAAATTGCTTAATTACCCATGGCTAACAGCCACCGCTCATACTGATGTTGACTTCGGCAAACCAGTATTCCGAGTGAACGTGCACGAAACCAGCAACCGCCGTATTTGATTGACTGCCGAAAGCACGATACTGCATTTGGACGGTTGCCGAAAGCATGAGAGCTCATTTGGACAGTTGGCGAAGGCAAGACGCCGCAGTTCATTTGTTGGAGAAGTCGTTTGACTTGTTGCTGAAATCCATTTGATTTGTTGCTGAAGGCATCAAACGTTGCCAAAGTCATGATACTGTATTTCAAAAACAATTCAACGACATTTGATTATCTGAAATGAAGCATTGATATGTACATACCAGAGATGTTGCGATGTGGAATTTTAGACATCCGCGGATGCGAATGCGGATGCGGATGTTTAAAAGCTAACATCCGCGGATGCGAATGCGAATGCGGATGTCATGTATTTTCAAGAAATAATTTGGATGGGTAAATAGGGTGATTTATTTAAGTAAATAAAAAAAGGAAGGGTTAATAATTTTTAATAATCTGCCTTATCCTGAGTTTTGCCCGAAAAAAAAATTCTGCCGAAAATTTGTATTCCGCCCATAGTAAATATGTAATGAAAACCAAAAGTGAAAAGTGAACCGGTTCGGGGAAAATTAAACTCATGATAAGAATTTTTTTTTAGTACTTGAATTAAAAAATTGGAACATTATACTTAATAATTTTGAATTGCACGACCCACTCCGTTGCTTATGCCAGGATTTTAACTCTCATTCCAGCACGTTTGATATATCAGATCCGCTTTTCAGCATTAAGAAATCGATACTGTCCTCTCCCAATAAATGAATCATTAAAATAAAGACATAAAATCGGCTGATGAATTTAGTTCTGTAGCTGAACAGTTTTAGATCTCGACACTTAACAAACTCCTGCCTATCTTGACTCGGCGGAAAAATTGAAAATACCAGGGACATAACAGTTATAAGTTTTATCGCAAAACCTTTGCTCCATAACAGTTATTAGATGAGAAATATTTTTTATTTCGCTGATAAGAGTTATAGCCCAACGTTTATTTTTTACGTTACCTTATAACTGTTATGCCGGAGAAATATTTTTGTTCCGTTGCCGATAAGAGTTATTTTTTACGTTGCTTGATAAGTTATTTTACAACGTTTATTTTTTACGTCGCCTGTTAAACGTTGTAAGATTAGGATATTGATGAAGATGGAGATGGAGAACAAGATAAAGATGATGAAATAAAAGTGAGAGAGTGAAATAACTCTTATCCGATAACGTAAAAATAAACATCGGGCAGTAGCTGTTATCAAGCAACGTAAAAAATAAACGTCGGGCAATAACAGTTATCAAGCAACTTGAAAAGTAAACGTTACGAAATAACTCTTAGCGGCAACGGAAAAAATATTTCTCCTTTAATAACTGTTATGAAACAACGTTTTCGTTAAATTTCAGAATTCGGGCAACGTTTTCAATTTCCAAATTCGAGATAACAGTTATTTCTTGTCCCTGGAAAATACTGGTTCCGTACGTCATGCGGACTGCGCCCCTCGTGCGGATGGGCGGGAATGGAGGATAAAAACCGTTGGAATATATTAAAAAACCTTTCGAAGGGTCGTAAATCAAACCTGCGTCTCTATATAACTAAGCGCTCGAGGCGACAAAACTTGAAAAACTTGAAAATTGGCAAAATTGTAAATTCTTTTTGACTGACACTGCACCAGTTGAGAGGACTTTCAGTTATATTTATTTATTTTTATTGCGGAGCAATAGTTACTTTTTGAGAATTTCATCGGGGCTGCAATTGTCGGATGTATCATCCTGACTTTCATCTTCACAATCTAGCATCATGGCACAACCGTTGTTTAGACACCGTTTTTTCCAAAGAATTCTTTATTCTCATTCTTTTGGTTGTTTCGGAATTTGGAGAAACTGTCACGTCATCAGAGTCTTTCGATTTTAGTTTTTGTAACTCATTTTTAATGCTTCCTTCTGTGACTGGTTCGATATACGTCTGTGCACTTGCACAATATTCCAGGGACCGAAAATAACCAAATATCCAAATTAAACAAATTTGGTATCATATTAAAGAGGACTGAAATAGCTTTTAAACAGAAATAACGAATGAAGGTTACCACCTCTATT
This sequence comes from Rhagoletis pomonella, assembly GCF_013731165.1. Lineage (NCBI taxonomy): Eukaryota > Metazoa > Arthropoda > Insecta > Diptera > Tephritidae > Rhagoletis > Rhagoletis pomonella. Next base: position 3,926 of record NW_023462909.1, on the reverse strand, counting down.
TAAATTTTTTTATAACTTAATACTAAAGAAATTCATTTAAATACATACCTGACCCAATGTTTGTTCTATGGTAATTAATTAACATTTTTTATTGAAATATTTTTCAATGTGTGGCTTTCCTCATTTCGACATTTCAGTGTTAAAGCTATTTCAGTCCTCTTTCATTGATACCAAACTTGTTTAATTTGGATAAGCCGTTTGTTTATTATCCGGATAGGACGTTTATTTCGGAATAAAAAATATTTGGCCAAGTTTAACTCGTAAAAAAAATAACTGCAATTTTCAGTCCCTTCAATATTCGCATTCGCAAAAGATCCGCATTGCTTTTGTGAATGCGAAAGCGAATGTTAAAATTAATGCGGAAGCTCCGCGGTTGCGAATGCGAATGCGAATATTCGCAACAACCCTGGTACATACATACATACGTACGTACGCATGCACATTCCTGATGAGTAAAGCAATTAAATGGTAGACGCGCTATAAATACACACATACATACGAGACGATAAATTACCCTTTACTACATTCGTCGTGACTTCGGCAACAAGTCAAGTGGCTTTCAGCAACAATTCAGCTGACTTTCAGCAACAAGTCAAACGACTTCTGCAACAAATGAACTGCGGCGTCTTGCTTCGCCAACCGTCCAAATGAGCTCTCATGCTTTCGACAACCGTTCAAATGCCGCGTTTGCTAGTTTCGTGAACGAGCATTCGGAATACTGGTTTGCCGAAGTCAATATCAGTATGAGCTGTTATAAGTATCGTTCACTTGTGGTGGCTGTATTTGCAAAACAGCACGCTATACGCTGGTGTTCAGTTATCCTCTAATTTCTTTTAGGTATCGATATTACTAAGTCAACGCGCTGCTCAGTCATACAAAGCAGCAGTATTGATTGAGTATGCAATAGTTGGCGTTCAACGCATGCCAGTCTCTGATATGTACGTACATATATATGCTATCGCTTTGTATAGCCGTTATACGTCGCTTTCTTTCTCTTTTCCCCTTCTCTATACTATATATCTCTTCTTACTCATGTAACATTTTCAGTTTTAAAATTTCACTCTCCATTTTTGCGATACCGAGGCCTAAGAAGTTTCACTTCAAAAAATTAAAAACCAAATTAAACTGCGACAGCTTGAGCTTAAGCTAGAGCGTTTCGAATTTTAAAATGGTCAGGCCTATCATCAATTCCGTCGGAGATCCCGACGTGGCAACGTCGCTATCATGAATTCCGTCGTGTTCACAAAATTCTCCCGCAAATTCGAGTTATTTTATTTTGATTTAGAATTATTAAACCAAAACATAAAAACAAACAAAAACCAAAGGCAGCACTAACTGCGAATGCGTCGGAATTGCTGATAGCATTTCTCCCGAATTCGTGACTGGAGATCTCTTCACGACGGGAGTTCACTCTGAATCTGTGATAGGCCTGATTAATATTTTAAAATGTTATTTTTTGCGTAAATTGTTTATAGCTTAATTACAAAACTCATTTTAATTAAATAGTGGTAATTTTATTCACAATTTCGTATCGAATTATTTGTACTTCACTTTTCAAATAAATTTCTGTTGGTGCAAATCTATCTACTTCGCTATCGTTTTCTTCAACTTCTTCATAGTCTAATTCAGGACTGGATTTTTTTGTGTATCAAAATCCTGAGGAGTGCAAGAAAGCTGTAAAATATAAAATGACAGTTTGAAATAGCAAAAGAGAAAACAGTTTTTGCATACTACGTACGCAGAGTCCGGTAATTATTGGGATTGCTGCGATCGCGGTAAATTGTTCGCCTCACTTTTTAATTTATTTGCTGCTCATCATTTAGCAAAACAACTAATAAAGCAATTGAATTGATTTTTGTTTTCACTTTTTATTTTTTTCAAATGAAATTTGGCACTTCAGAACGCAATTTACAAGGAGGTTTGTTCATTTTTTCTACAATCGGATACTATATTAACTTCGAAACAAAAGTTCCGGTCGGATTGTGGAACAGCATTTAAATTCCGAGTCGGAATTGAATTCCGATTCCGATGCGATTCCGACTCGCATTGCAGAACAGGCCTGATAGTGTTACGGATTTGGAGTTCTATGCATCTGTTTTCTGTGTGAAGAGTTCCAGGCCATACATTGAAGGGTTACCTTTCACCATATTAACCGACCATGCTAGCCTAAAGTGGCTAAGTGGCCAAAAGGGCTTTAGTGGGCGCCTAGCCAGATGGAGTTTGAAGCTGCAAGCATTCCACTTCGACATCACACAACGCAAAGGATCGCAAAATGTCGTGCCTGACACATTGTCGCGAATGAATATTGAAGAAATTAAACCAACCGAGAGGAGTCTCGATATTTGCGTTGACTTCCCTTATTAAATACTGGTTTTCACTATGTCATATTTTGACGCCAAAATTTGGCGGCATATTTTGACACAACTTTGTCTCCTTTATCCATACCTTTACTGATGATATTATGGGCCAGCAACTGACAGATAGCCGATTTCGCAGCGCATGTACACGACTAAAGACCTATCCTGATCCAAATCAATCGACTAACTGCTTTTTGCTCCCATTTGACAATGTGTTTTCACTTATTTGACGACAAATGCCACTGATTTTGACATAGTGAAAACCAGCCTTAAGACTGCTGAAGTGACAACGTTCTTGATTTAAGCTTTAAATGCAACTGAACTTCACATGTCACATATTTTTAAGTTAAGCCTAATTCTTTGAAAAAGGAGCCAGACGCTTACGCAGCAGATTTAAAATATAAACGAAAATCTTTGCGATCGTTCTCACGCTCGAAGTGCTGAATGCGCAGAACGTGCAGTTTATCAAAATGTATTTATTTATTTATTTATTGTGTAGCCTATGAACAGTAATTCATGCAGGCTACTTACAAGAGTAAAAATACAACATTAGTTAAAAAATGAGTTCAAAAGATTGACAAAAATATTTCTTTGTAAAGAAAAATCAAGCTCGATAAAAGTTGAGATCTGGTTAAGTTCAATTAAGGCACGGGTAAGAGGTGCATTACGGGCATAGATAGTTCTATTATTATTGCCATAAAACGGATAGTAACTACGTAGTTCCCTTCTCGGAACATTAAAATTTATTTTCTCTAAAAGGACTGGACAGTCAAGAAAACCCTGGATAATGCTAAGAACAAAAGTTAAAGAGAGGACAGACCTCCTGCTCTCCAGAGATTTTAAATTTAAAAGAAGCAATCGAGAATTGTATGACGGGATGGGATCAGTGAAATGTAAAGATCGCAAAGCATATGTAAGGAAAACCTTTTGAACGCGTTCAATCCTGTCAATGTTAAACTGATGAAAAGGCCGCCAAATTATTGTAGCATCCCAGTAGAACTTGGGATCATCGTACGATTGCTCGGTGAGTACTCCCTTGGAGTATAGCACTACTCCCCATTGCTCCCTATGCTTCTGTGTATAAGCATGTAATTTGGTATACTCCCTTTAACACGGGATGTCCTAGGGTGGCGAGTAATCTCTTTTACCTCCTAAATGAGCAATCAGGGAGTTCATTCAGAACTTCTGTATCACGAACGATAAGCAAAACGATCGATTCGTCTGCCGACGACAACCTCTCTGATTGCGATTTTAAACTCTATCGGTCGTCTTCGTCTTGCTTTTCATACATTACGTTGCAATAGTCTCGGTTGCGTTTAAACCGGTTAAAATGATGCCGCCGGATTAATTTTTGAAGCATTCCTCTGCAGACGAATCGTTCGTGTTGCCTATCGTTCATGATACAGAATAATGGCCTTATTCATAAAAAATAAAGTAAGTTTAAAGAGCTTTATAAATTGACGTTTTCATACATTTTTCAATTTATAAACCTTTTATAAGACTACTTTATTCGCTTAGAATATAATTACTCTCCTAAGCGAGCAATCTAGGAGTAAAAAAACCGAAAAA
>NW_023462908.1:0-16476 GCF_013731165.1 Rhagoletis pomonella | reverse complement strand
GCTTCGCTGGGGTCAAGTGGTTCGTGAAATACGGGAGCAGCAAGGCCTCGAGTGTCTTCGCTACCGGGGAAAGGAGTGTTATCGGCCGATACGAATCTCCTTTGTTGGCAGTTTTCCCCGGTTTGAGCAGTGGGACCACTCTCCCCACCTTCCATGTCTGGGATGATGAGAGTGGCCATAGACAAAGTGAGGACCTCCGCTAGGTACGCTACCCCCGCAGGACCCTAATTTTTCAGCATCGGCATGCATATTTTGTCGGGACCCGTGGCTTTGGAGGCTTTCGCCTTCCCGATGGCCACCTGAACTTCACCGCAAGTGAAAGCAAGGGTGGGCTCAAGCTATTGGCAGTTTGTGCAGCCTTCTGGTCACTCGACGCTTGGCTTTGTCCACCGGAGGATGCAATATGAACTGCCGGCTAAAATAGCTCGCGCATCGCTCCGGGTCCGACGAAGCATGGTCGCCGAAAGAAATTTCGACTCTGTCGTCGTGCTTCGTCGGATTGGACAGTGACCTCACGTCTGACCAAAGCTTACTCATACCAGAGGTTTAGTTACAGGTTGTTGAAGTTCTTGTTGTTGTAGCAGCCTACAAATTCCCCAAAGATTTTTTGGGGAGTGTTGCTGCAGTGACAGTCCTTGGCCAGATATAAATCTGGGTCGTTCCGGTTACGTAGACCCGACTGTCGTGGGAACGGTGAAGTTACAGTTCTTCAGATGCTCTTCCCACTTCTTCCGCTTATGTAAGTTCACTAGTTGCCGAATCTCCGCGTTGAGATTCCTGATACGGGGATCTCCGGGATCGGCCTGACGAAGGCTTTCACGCTCATCGGCTAGAACAGCCGCTTCGGCAGGGAAATTTGGACGTGGGTCCGTAATACATCCTGCCGGTACGAAAAGCTGCAGCAGCGGTGACCGCCCTGCAGAACTTACGTTCACCAAGGTGGACGTCGGTTGGTGTGGGGAGAGCAGCGAAGGTGTTTTCAGTAAATTCCGCGAAGCCTTTCGAATCAGCTTTAGAAAAGTTGATATAGGTCCGGTGTTCCACGGAAGCAAAGTCGGTTGGTTTATCGATCGTGATGACTATCTATGGGCAGATGGTCTGATGCCAAAGTCAGCATAGGTCGCCATGATATGCTGTTTATCAGACCAGCGCTGACTATTGTTATGTCTGGCGAGCTGCAGCAGTTGCCCATAATCCTGGTGGGTGCGTCGTCGTTCATTGTGCAGAATGTCGAATCGTCTTTCTGCTCATCCAAGTCAGTTCCCCTACGATCGTTTGACAGGCTTGAGTGCCAAAGATCGTGGTGCGCATTAAAGTCACCCACTACCGTACGGTTTTCACCTCTGAGGAGCGCACCTATGTCAGGGTGATATCCTGTCGGGCAGCAGGTGACAGGGGGTATGTATACGTTGAATATTTCGAGCTCAACATCGCCTGACCGGATAGCAATGCTCTGACATTCTAGGGTGGTATCCCTGCGGTAGATGTCTGCTTCGATGAGACGATACTGCACGGTGTGGTGCGTGATGAACGCTAAGCTACCACCATTATCTCGCTCGCGATCTCGACGGTGCACGTTGTACCCGGCACAATTCAACAATGTTGAATTGCTGTGCAACTTCGTCTCTTGGACCGCAGCTATCAATACACCATGCCTTCCCATGAAGACGGTTATCTCCTCGATCTTGCTCTGAAGCCCGTTACAGTTAAATTGAAGCAGCTTCATGTGGTTCGGGAGACGTGTGGTGATGCGGGGTGTGAGAGATGTGTGTGGCCGTGACGCCATTGGCTGTGTACGCTGCTGAGGTGGTTGCCGCTCTGTGGTGGTGGTAGGTGGCGTTGCAGTTGAGGTTTACGACCGTGCAGCGCAACACAGGCCTTCGAAGTTCCTCGTCCAATCTCGCGTGGTACGCAGACCTGAACCTGTTATTCTATTTCGATTAATACTTAGAAAATTTCCATTTCTAATGCAAATGGCGCGTAAGCTAATGGAAATGGGCAAGTAAGGCGATTAGTTTCTACAACGCGCGCGGGAGCACACAAACTATAATAATAATAATAATAGTTTGGCGCTTACACATATGTTAGAGTTTGGCCGAGCTTCTCCTCCGACTTGTGGCGTGCGCCTTGATGTTCTCACGCAAAGCGGAGACACCTACAGTTTTACGCCGACTCCGAACGGCGATTGTATTTTTATGAGAAGCTGGTTTTCATGGCAGAAATAGACTCGGAGGTTTGCCATTGCCTGCCGAGGGACGACCGCTGTTAAGAAAAAACCGTTTTCTATATTGTTTGGGATGTTGCTTTGACCAGGGCTTGAACCCAGGTGCTGATGTGTGAAAGCGCGCACTGCTTACCACTACACCACAGCGGTCGGCACACAAACTATACCGGGTAGTAATTCGCAGGGACGTGAACTGGATGAAAAATTTGGTCGGTTCGGTTCAGCGGTTCGAACCGTTATTGCACTTTTGGATTGGTTCGTCAAAGCGGTTTTTTGATCTTTGAACCGGGGTTTAGGTTCGGTTCAACGGTTGAAAAACAAAAAAAATAACGCGCAAGTTTAAGTGTCAAGTGTCAAGTGCAACAACGTGCAAGGTTAAGGGTCAAGTGTCTGTCAAATGAGATGGGTTGCCTTTACATTTGATATTGTCACATGGTAAACAAACATGGTAGGTATTACCGTGTTTAACAAAAAGAAAAAAAGTGGCTACATTTATCTATTGAAAATTGGTTGAAACGAACCTTTAAACCTTTATAGAAAGTGGTTCGGTTTTCGGTTCGGATCAAACATTTGTGGAAAATTTCGGTTCTGTTAATGGTTCATAATTAATTAATAAAAAAACGGTTTTCCGGTTCAAAATCGGTTCGGTTCAAACCCGGTTCACGTCCCTGGTAATTCGAGCTCCGATAAGCTCAGACGGTGTATTCTCTCAGGCGGCCACGATAGAAAAGGAAGCCAAAACTTAAGCCTTGATAAAAACTTATAAATGCTCAACTTAAAAAAAAAATGTAGCTCTTCATTTGAGCTACGATTAGTATTATTTAGCTCCTTTTAATTATTTTTTTCGACCGTTTTAGCTCCAAGCGAAACCATCTACTGGCTCCAACTCAATGCTCACTACGGATCTTCAAAAAAGGTCACGTATTTGTTCAAAATAAAGGAAAAGAGAGCGCACAGTGGGGCTGAGTTAAGGAAAACTTAAATTTCAGTATAATCGATTCTATAATTGTACTAACAATATATAAACGAGTTTTTTTTGTGATTCAATGGTAATCTTTATTCGAAATTATTGCGTCAATATCAGGATGTATGTATCTTACAGTTGCAAGGCGCAATAAGTTGAAGTTGTTATCGGATAGCCGATTTCTCAAACGTGACTTATTAAGTTTCATGGTAGAGAAAAATTGTTCACACGAATAAGTGCTGCCGAACATAGCAATAATTTTTGTTGCAAATGCACGTATATTAATGCAAATTTTGGTGCATTAAAAGTATCAACAGCAAAAAGAACAATAAAAATCTCAAACTGGAATTTCAGTAGTGCTAGCTCGGCGAACCTTTCCATGAATTCTTTTTCCAACTCCTAAATTTTCAAAACGTAGTTAAAGATTCTGACAGACTCGGAAGCAGAGTTGGGCAAAATTTATTCGAATGACGAATAACAAATGAATAAATTGTTTTTCTTGTTATTCGTAAATAATAAATAATTTTGGTTATTCAAAAAAAAATTATTCGAATGACGGATAAATTATGTTATTCGTTATTCGAATATATATTATCTTTATTAATTATTCGAATAACGAATAAAATAATAATAAAACAAGTAATTTATGTATTTTAATGCGCCTGTACGGAAGCGCTTGGTGCGAGGGGCGTAGCACCCACTTTCTTTAAAAATTGAACAAACTCACCCACGTACTGGTGCGTGCAAAAAAAAGGGGATTGCTGCATGCTACTCCTTGCTGGTGCTGCTGGACACTCCACGCTGCGTCTGCTTGATGCTTGGCAGGTTGCCAAGCCCTGCACGGCCGCTCTCTTATTTTTTAATTTTATTTAGTAAACACACCCGCACACTACTTTCGTTTATAAAAATTATTTTCTTTATTTAATTTTATTTAACTTTTAATTTTTAACCTCTTATATTATTTCCGGACAACCGTTTTAGTTAAGAGTCGAGTAGCGATTGAAAAATGGCTTCTTGGAAGCCGAGCTACGATACACCTTCTAGAACGAATGTGGATCGTAAGCTCGGCAGTGTTGACAACACATGCGATGTAATTTTATTATTTTGGGCAACATAAGTGTTGCCATGTAAGATGTTACCACATCGCGTGTAGTGCCATTACAGTATATAGATATGTACATATATTTATGTATAAAATGATAACCGTTTTCTTTGTTGTGATTTAACTCAAACCCCTAGATGGATTTAAATCAAATTTTCGGAGGTTATTCCATGCGCATTAAGTCCTATTAAAGGCTACTAGAAAACTCCTTTGTGGCGATGGAGCCGAGTTATTTATAAAAGCCGTATTTATGAACCGATTTCGTTCAAATTCAAAATGTGTTCTTCCTGCATGATGAAAAATACTTATGCGAAAAATGTACCCGCTAGGTGGCGCTACAGTTGAGTTATTTTGAAAATCCCTACTTATTGTACAATCAGGTTGCAATTCATAATGGTGCTGCAGTCGAAATCTCTAGAAACCCCATATGTCTGGACTCCTTTGTTTTTTATGTTTATATTATACGAATTTACGATGTCCCACGTCGTCATATACCCTAAATGCGACCTTGCATCTACCTCCGCTTGATGAAATTGCTCGGGCGGCCATTGCTGCAGCAGTAAGACTCAAGGAAACCAGCTCTTGGATATTTAAAAGTGGCGAATCAGCAAGGAAAGTTTCGACCACATCCTTCCAATTCCTATATCAATGGCCAAATTTTACATCGAGGACGCACATCTGTGCTCTTCAGCATCCTTATAAGGACTTTTGTTGGCCTACATGACATAAGACTAGAGGTTGACGCATCGGACCAATGTTGTAGTTGCAAGATCATAGAAGAAGATTACGCACGCTTAGAAAAGATCTCACAAGTGGAGGTAAAGGTCATGACATTGAAAGGAATTTTTTCTTGCATATAGCATCAGAGCGCTATTTTTTTGGCAGAAATATGTGTGAGAATTTTTACTTTACCCATATTTGGCTTTCAACGCTATTCTTGCATTGGCCAATGCAAAAAATCTTATCAGGGGCCGCGAAACCATAGGGAATGGGCTAGTATTCTTGATAAAATAGTAAACAAAATTCAGCTAACTTACAATCCTTGACAATAGAAATAAAAGTAAAAGGTGGCTCAATGTGTTAAAAATGAGTTTTTATTCATTATTTAAAATAACGAATAAATTATTCGCAAGCAATTTATTCACGAATAATTTATTCGTGAATAAGTTATCTGCGAATAATTATATTACGGATAAAATTTTATTCGAATAATTATCTAAATAACAATTTATTCGAATAATACCCAACTCTGCTCTGAAGACAAGGAAAAAAGTTAAAATCCTTTTCTGCAAGTTGTCGGCTCCACAATATTGACTTCTTTTTGAAGCTGTCGATTTCATCGTTCATTTCAATAATACGGCTATTCCGTCCGAGCAAGACCACGTTCAACTTATTCAAATGTTTCGTTATATCCGTTAAAAATGCCAAATCCGTTATCCATTCGTTATTCAAAAGTTCTGGAAATAACATTTGTTTGTGCTCCTGGAATAGACGAAAATTAAACATTAACGAACTTTTGCCATAAGGTTTTCCTTATTAACTCCCCAAAATGCGTAAATGTATTTTCGTAAGTCAAAAAATCTCTATAATGTGGAGCCCCGATTCAGCCAGCGGACTTGTGAATAATATGGAATATCGGTATGTTCATTCTCTGCAAATTCAAAGAAGTCCTTAAATTCTCTGTGATTGAGTGCATGATGTCTGAGAAGATTGACACATTTTACATCTGTATTCATCACATTAGGCAAATTAAGTGATTTTGCACAAAGGGCTTCTTGGTGTATTACACAATGAATTGCAGGGAAACTATCATTTATATTTTTATCCTTAAATTTTTGCTTTAGTCTTCCAATAAAGCCCCTTTTTGCAACCGGCCATTGACTTTGCGCCATCTGTTGCAACACAAACGATTTTTTCCCAGTTTATCCCCATTCGATGAACACATTTCTCAACGCATTGAAAAATGTCTTCATCTTTCGTTGTTCCCTTCATAGGAATTAAATCGAGAAGCTCTTCAATAATAGTAAAATCACTATCCACCCCACGTATAAAAATTACTAGTTGTGCAATACTGGCAATGTCAGTACTTTCGTCTGCTGCTAAAGAGGCAGCAATGAATGTACTGATTCGCTGCTTTAGTTGACGCTCGCAATCATTTGCCATTTTTTCCATATGCCTGCAGACAGTTGTTCGTGACAAACATATTTCTTCATATTTATGAAGTAAGTTTGAAGATAAAGCATAACAAGTTTTAATTAAATCACCATCTGAAAATGCACGATTTCTGCGCACTAATTCCAAAGTTATTTCATAACTTGAATTGGAGGTACTGGCAATTGTGGAGTCACTAGAAAGGTTCAGGGTCTACCTTCTGGGCACGACGTTTGTGGTACGAACCGATTGTAACGCCGTAGTTACGCCGAAGAAGGTCCCGAAACTGCGACCACGAATAGCAAGATGGTGGCAACTCCTGCAGGAATTTGATTTCTCATGCGAAGACCGACCGGGTGTCAATATGTAGCACGTTGATGCCATGAGCAGACTACCAGTCGAATCACCAACACAGCCGGATACAGTAGCAGACAAGGTTCTAGCTGTCAGTAAGGTCATGGAGCCAGAGGATTGGGTGACAACCATACCCGACCGGTACCACACAAATACTGATCTATTATTTTTATTGGCCAAATAATAGACATAAGCACGATTATGAGAAATGTAAACATAAAACTGTCAAAGCTAAACTTCAAAATGGGGGGGGACTTGCCAGATGAATGTACGTAACCAATAGTTTTTCAAGACACGAACCATCATATCGGTATAGACACGAATTGACATTGCCACTATGAAATCGCCCACACTGACATACGATAAAAGAATCGGTGGTCACATACCACGCGGCTAGAAAAATATTCTTTCTTTTTGGAATGGGACACGGACCGAACAACACGCGTCAGCCATCGCAAGAAGGAAGTAATCCTAACCAAGCAATTTATCAAAGCTGACGACATTGGTTTGGTCAAAGTCAATCCTCAGAGTGCGTATACCCCGGGAATATACTTATCGGCATTGTTCCACCACATTCCTTCCGGCAAATCCCCAACCAAGTTGTTCCCTGTGGGAATAAAGAGTATGTGGATATAAATTCTGGTCTATTCATTTGGCAGCTGTTAGACCACCGTACACCGGTAATCCCAAAATCATCAAACGTAAGTCAACCTCATTATTGTCACCATCCCATTGGAAACGAGCTACCCAACAACAGTTTATCAAGATTCCTGTTTGGACCGACAAACTAAGGTCAAGCTAATCATTGGCGCCCAACTAAACGGATGAAAAAGAATAAGTTTTTGTTGAACATAACCACACTTAAGCCCGGTATAAAATAACCGCGTGCTCAGCTGAGGGAAGATAGCAATTTCATCATCGAATCAATTAAATACACCATAAAATTAGAAAATTTAAATCTTGTAGTCGTTTTTCTCATTTTGTTGGTCACAAAATTGTACGTCGGTGAACCATACATATTCGAGTTTAATAGATTTTTGATAAATTTTTCTTTTAGAAATTCCGCTATTATAAATCATCATTGAGATTGAATCAAATAATTATCTTTTGAATTCATAATCACTGTAAATCAATATCGTCCTCAGTCTTCACACGGCATGATTTAATTGATTTTTATTGGAGCTCGTTTTCAATCAAAATTTTTGTGGATATTTTGATTATTTAATTTCGCGGGGTGAATGCTGATCGATCTGCGATGCGAACACCATTGATCAGCAGTCATAACCATTTTCGTTCAGTTCAGTTCGCCAATTCTGAAGAGCAAGTTAATTGAATTTTTTGATCAAGTAACACCACACATCGACGGTCAAGATTTTTGTACCGATCATTTTCTTCTCGTATTTCGGTATAAGTTCAAGCAACGTAACCGATAACACGGTCAATATTAATTTAATAAAACTAATAATTTTTCTTTATTTTTGTAATTTCTTTGGGTATTCATTCCCAATAACATTTGAAACTCGTATCAAAGTAATCTCGTTTAACATTCTCAAACTGGTTGAATATTCTCAGTCTTATTTGGTCTTCCGGTAAATTCGGGGGTGGATAGTCTTGATCTTTGTTGCGTAGCTTGTTGATGACAGAAGGTTCCGAAGGAGACACGGGTAATACTCCCAAGTATTCAAGGCCTTCGCTGCATCCCGGGAGCAAACAACTTGGTCCATAAAAAGATTCGAGTTAGTGCGTTAAACGCCATTCTCAGCCCACGTTAAGTATAATATCAAACAAAATTTTGGACCGAAAATCACATGAGATATACAACCAATTGAGCGTGAATTTTTTGTTAAACTAATTAGATTTAAAGCAATATTCAAATAGTGATCGATTTATGCGGCATTATTTTTGAAAGTGGATATTCAAAACGACATACTCAGAAAATAAAATAATAATAATAATAAATAATAAACTGAAGTAAATACTGTACTGATTTTAAATCGAGTACCATCATCTTATAACATAGACTTTAATAGTACGGACTTTACGTCTACCGTTGGCAGAATTTTTTTAATAATCGGAATTTACAACCGAAATAGCCGCCCTCAATGGTAAAATATCTGCTTACGTTGGCCAACCATGGTTGATAAAATCCCATGTCATACACCAAATGAATGAGTTGGAAATATGTGAGAGAGCATATCGGGAACTGAAGGCCAATGAGGTGTTAACGCCTCAGGGTCGTCTTCATCAAATGATACATTATTGTTATCGAACCGCTCGGTTGAAGTTAAAACCCGAGTCACGCCAGGCCAGGCAGATCTGATCGGAAAATTTCAGTCGAAGATTCGTGAGCTTCGGATGTCTTCACCGAATACGGGAATCCCAACGTGCGATCCCCAATTAAGTTTGAACTCGACCTTCCATGGTTTTGAGAATGAACGGGGAACGATGAGTTCAACTCAAAATACTGTTCCATCACAATATTTACCCTAAACCATACCAGATTCGATTCCAAACCAGAATATACCGATTTCGGTTCAGCCAACTGAACCACGGTATACCCTGACCACCAGTACGGTTAATTCAAATGCCCAACCAGCCGTTCTCAATTCAGTGTCAGGCGGAACGGAACCAACACCCTCATTACACCAACTGTTTGTAATGGTGTCTGAGTTGCTGAGAGCCCAAACACAGATGCAACAGCAAATTATCCGTGATCGGATTCAGTTGCAAACACAAATTCCTGACGTTCGTGATATGAACCAAACCATGCCAACGACCTGGAATCATACCTGGATACCACCCTCGGTGGATCCTCCGCATGGTTCTTTGGATGGTCCTGCAACCTTACAAACTCAAACGATCAATACCTACCGTGGTGTTAGAACGTCTCATATCCAAGAACCTCCTCGTTTCCTCAACAAACATACTCGGGCCCCAGTAGTAATGTCATATGCTCAGATTAAATTCGATCCACGTTCGCAAACACTGCAGAAACCTATCGATGACTTGACATTCCAATTGCAGGGTAATTCCTGTGGTCTGGATGAACGGGACCACCTCGATATCATCATTGGTACCTTATCCGATCATCTGCGTGAACTCGACAAGTCCACACGTTGGAGCAATTGCGTGAGTTCGCTCAGCGAATTGCACCACATTCGTTCATTGTTGCCACACCCTGTCCGGAAAGAACCCGTTTGGATAGACAGCGATCAGTGCCACGGGAAATTGCGGCAATACATGATTCACCGGATGAGTCTTCACATTCGGAATGTACCGCTTCGTTTCCTGGGTCCGACTCCGATGACAGGGAATGTGCATACTTGAACAAGCAAAATAAACCAATTAAAGCATCTCAGAAACATAGGTATTCGAAACCAGTCGAGGATTATAAAAATGACAAAAATCGAAAGGAGAATGATACGAAAGTAGGAACTATCGTTGACCCATTTTTCCTTGTTGAGGGCGTCGAAAATGTACGATGTGCAAAATGTCTCGTGTGGGGCCATCACTTCAAAAAGTGTCGAACCTAACCGAATATGGTGATCTGCTACCAATGTACACGCCCAGGGGTTACGTCTGATCAATGCCCGTGTTCAAAAAACGCGTAAGGGAGTCGATTGGGAATAGTGGTCCATCGTACTCAGAATCCACAACTTTATCTAAATCCACTGTCTCTAACAATCCTCACTCTACCGAAGTCCCTCTACAAATCGACAAATCTTCAGTCCCGAATTTCAGTAATAATTATACTCTGATTCTTAATGAATCTAAGCAAACACAAAGGGATGGCAAAGAACCATCAACTAAATGTTCTGAACGAACACTATCAATAACCAAACCTACTTCAGCTCCAGTCCCTACTCATCTGCATGACGCAGTCAATCAAGTTAACCAACTACGACTCAGCGATGTTTTCTTTATCTCAGAGAAATGTTTGACATATAACATTCCGAACGATTGTCGCGATTATCTCACGGTTATGGTTAACAACCATTCTCATACGGTTTTACTCGATGGTGGAGCCGAAGTCACAGTAATTTCACAAACATTTTATGAGAAGTACAGATGGGGGCAGTTGCAACCTACCAAAACCTCCATTGGTCTTGCCGATAATTCGATTTCTTTTAAGGCCAGTATAAAGTGGGTGTATTATATACGGTCGGTAGTCTTACCCGACTGGTGCCAACTCTTGTCGTACCTATCTGCCTTCCACATAATCTCACCCCACATCAAAGACAAATGTTAGACGCCGGTCTCAGACTTTTTAATCCAACTCCTGAGTCTGGTCCTTTAAATATCACTAATCAGATCGAACGCGTAATTGATACGGGTGATGCAAAACCCGTCATGAAACGCCAGTATCCAGTATCGCCATATGTGGCTGAACAAGTTCAAGCCGAATTGGATAAAATGCGTAGTCGTGACATCATTATGACCATGGAAGAAAGCCCTTGGCGGTCACCAATTTTGGCTGTAAAGAAGAAAGACGGAACGTGTCGCGTGTGCTTGGACGCGAGAGAGCTGAATAAAATTACCATTCTAAATGCCTATCCAATTACGGATACTAACCAAATTTTAGCACGACTAAAGTCAGCTAAATACCTAACCAGTATTGATCTGTTCAAGCTTTCTTTCAAATTCCTTTGGCAAAATCGAGTCAACTGAAAACCGCATTTGCATTCGGTAACAGACTACGCTTTTCGTCGCATGACGATGGGGTTGAGAAATTCACCCGCCACATTAGCCATTCTCATTGATAAAATTTTCCGTGATTTGGTTCCACATGCATTCGCATATGTCGATGATTTCATAATTTGCACTTCGACATTTGAAGAACACGTTAAGATATTGGCTATTGTTGCAAAACGTCTGGCTGGGGCCGGCTTAACCATCTCAACATCCAAATCGAATTTTTGTTGTAAACGATTGGAATTCCTGGGTTACGTTTTGTCTCAAGAGGGTCTATCTTCGAATCCATCTCGTATTCGAGCTATTGTTGAATTTGCACGGCCCAAAACGGCAAAAGAAGTCAGACGGTTCGTTGGTGCAGCAGGCTGGTACCGAAAATTTATTCCAATTTTTCGGAGATCACAGGCTCCCCTTTGTGAATTGTATAAAGGAAACCGAAAAGGACCCATTGAATGGAATACCGCTGCTGAACATGCCTTTCTCAAACTCAAAGATAGTTTAACTACCATTCCCGTTCTGACTGGCCGATTATTCAAAACCATTCAAGGTTTATACCGATGCCTCGCTTATCGCAGCGGGTGCTGTTCTAGTACAAGAACATGATGGGAATGAACGTGTGGTTCAGCATATTTCTAAGAAATTCTCGAAAGCCGAACAAAATTACACAGCATCCGAACGGGAATGCCTAGCCGTTCTCTTAGCGGTCGAAAAGTTCCGTCCATATTTTGAGGGTCGTGAATTGGTTGTGGTAACGGACTATGCAGCTTTGCGCTGTCTACAAACTCCCAAAGAACCAACTGGCCGTTTATGCCGTTGGGCGATCCGATTATCACCATACGATCTCAAAATTATTCATAAACCAGGAAAACATTTAAGGCGCTGGCCCAATGTAGGCTTGCTTTGCATGCCTTGCTTACTTTAATTTGCTTTGATTTACTTCAAAAACTCGTCTGGCCAAACGGCGGCTTGGAACGCTGTCAAAGCAACCAGCTGTGTAGTTAAAAAGTCAAGGTCTGTTTCCTTACACTAAGAATAATTTTGCCATAAAATGCCAGAAAATTAAAAAAAAAGAAATACATAACAATCTTTTCAGATTTATGTTTAAATGAATGTGAATTAATTTTTGCATTTCAAAGGAATGATAATAATTATACATACATATAAACCTATATATACATTTATTAGAAACAAAAAACTCAACAAAAAAAAATCAATTTTTCAAGAGACGACTTATCAGTAATTTGACATCATAAATATCGCTAGCTTTGTGTGAAAAGTTGATAAGTCTACATTTTATGAAGCCTCAAATTGACATAAAAGTAAGAGAAATTAAGGACTAAGGTACTTGTTTTATTTCTTCTCGTTTACATTCAATAAAAGATAAATTTTATAAGTCCAAAAGAGGCCCCAAATATGCAATAAGGAAAAAATAAAACGAAATTTTTTAACAGAGATCGAATCCTTCTGATTTGTATGGAGTTTTGCTTTGCTTTAAACACGCAAAATGTTGTATTCAAAGTTTCGGTAAAATTTGTAAAATTGGACTTAGCAACTTTTCACCTTAAGCCAGCGGCATGTTAAATATAAATATGGAAACATAGATTACTTTTTATTAAACTTTGAATTACTAATATTATACATATATTTTTTAAATTACGTAAGACAATTTTTGTACATAAAAGTCTGCAGCAGTTTGTTTGAATTGATTTAGAACGGGAGCATATCTTTTTGTCAAAAGTCTACGAAACGCTTTCAAATAAAACATTTGCCTATTTGAAACTTTGAGGCGCTTAAAGCAAGTGAAAAAGCTGCCATTTGGCCACCCTTCATACGTTATAGTATATTCCAAATAACTTTTGACAGTTTTCAAAGCTAAGCAAGCAAAGCAAGCCTGCATTGGGCCAGCGCCTTTAGAACTTCCTGACGCCTTATCTCGTTCTTTTGCTCTTCTCAACATCGTTCGTAGAAATCCAATTGACCTTCCGAGTAATTTTCACGTGAATCATACCCCAATCACATCCGTGATCAACATTTTGACCCAAAAACGTGCGATAAATGGTACAACAAAATGCATGCCATGGCCTCAAAACAACCATTAGATAGATATAAAATCGAGAACAACCTCCTATATCATCGATTGAAATTTTCCAATCAAAGTGCGGAAATACTGTGGACACCTTGTGTACCATCTTCTGACAGAGCAAAAGTCCTCGATGAAAATCATAACCAACATTCGCATCAGTGTGTTTGGAAAACTTATAGACGTATCTCACAACGCTATTACTGGCCAAACATGTATGAGTCCGTTTACCAGTACGTTCGGCAATGTGAACTATGCCACCGCATTAAACCAAGTAATGAGAGCACCAAAACACCTCACGGCGAATAGAGAGAACCAAAACGACCGGCTAGACAATTATCGATTGACTTCGTCGGTAAGCTGCCCATGTCTAAAAATCGTAACCAATGGGTCTTCGTAGCCATCAACTGTTACTCGCGATATGTCTGGGCGCAGCCCATGAAAAACGCAAATGCCATATCCGTAGTCAATTATCTTCGACATATATTCTCGATGAATGGCTGCCCCGAACTCATTATATCTGATAATGGTACTCAATTCATCAATCAAACTTTCGCAAAGCTTTGCGCCGATTATAATATTAAACACATGAAAACGCCTTTCTACCATCCACAAGCCAATCAGGTCGAGGCGACAAACAAAAGCATTAAACTTGGATTACGTGCTCACATGGCTGATCTTCTTGAACATTCCTCCTGGGAAAAGTATCTTTCTCGTGTTATTCATGATATTAACAATTAAAACTTCAGTGCATTCCGCCACGGGCTACACGCCATATTTCTTACACACCAGTCGTGAATATGTGAAAGATGGAAACGAAAATAAATTATTATTGGATGTAAATCCATACCATACCCAGGAGGTGGAACAACGTAAAGTTCTGGCTGATGAAATTCGAGACAGACAGTTCGAACAATATCAACAAACCGCACAACGGGCATTGACCCGCAAAAGAGAACGCCATTTCGCGATAGGCTCGGAAGTGTACATTCCCAATCCTAAACAGTCCGTGCACGGAGAGGGCTATGCGCAAAAACTAGCCCCACCAAAAATTAGAGCCTTTGTTTCACGGAAACTTGGTTCGAATTCATATGAACTGATCGATGCTAAACACCGAGTGCTTGGCAATTATTCCGCCGATTTAATCACAACACGTTAACTCATTCAGTACATTCGTTTTCTCAAGAATTTCGATGAATATATGGCGGGCCTCCATATTCCATTGATTCTGCCATATTGAAATGATAATTACGTTTGTAAATGAAATGAATTACTGAATAAATTAATTAAGTTTAGTTTTGTTATATTATATCCTCAGTACATTGCTAATAAATCGATCAAAGCAAACAAGAAAAGATTCATAACCAAATCATTTACCCATGCCTTTCATCTACCGTAGCTTACGTAATGCGTACTGAAGCTAAATAGGAAATACGGAACATGTGTACATACATATGCGCTCAAAGGCGAACTGAACGAGTCAGGATGGGGTTGATGAAGATCATGTAGACCGATTTCGATGTAAGGTCTAGCGTCCATCAAACCACAGCCCGTGAATCGCATTCGAACCACCATTCTCATATCCCTACTAAACGCTCCACATTTTTTTGTTAACGTGTCGCTGAAGATGAGGGGGATAATGATCTATTATTTTTATTGGCCAAATAATATACATAAGAACGATTATGAGAAATGTAAAAATAACAAAACTGTCAAAGGTAAACTTCAAAATGGGGAGGACTTGCCAGATGAATGTACGTAACCAATAGTTATTCAAGACACGAACCGTCATATCGGTATAGACACGAATTGGCATGGCCCCTATGAATACGCCCACACTGACATACGATAAAAGAATCGGTGGTCACATACCACGAGGCTAGAACAATATTCTTTCTTTTTGGAATGGGACACGGACCGAACCACACGCATCAGCCATCGCAAGAAGGAAGTAATCCTAACCAAGCAATTTATCAAAGCTGACGACATTGGTTTGGTCAAAGTCAATCCTCAGAGTGCGTATACCTGGGGGAATATACTTATCGGCATTGGTCCACCACATTCTTTCCGGCAAATCCCCAACCAAGTTGTTACCTGTGGGAATAAAGAGTATGTGGATATAAATTCTGGTCTATTCATTTGGCAGCAGTTAGACCACCGTACACCGGTAATCCCAAAATCATCAAACGTAAGTCAACCTCATTATTGTCACCATCCCATTCGAAACGAGCTACCCAACAACAGTTTATCGAGATTCCTGTTTGGACCGACAAGAAAAGGTCAAGCAAATCAATACCTACCTACCCATCAGGTTAGAGTACTCCGCACCCCAGTTATCTCCCAGTAACCGTATTCCATTACTAACTAGTGGTGGAAAACTATTGATGGCACTATCGATACTATCGATGGTCACTAGTAGTCATTTATTGAACAATATACAAATAATGGAATACTTTGCTATTGAAAAAAAAAATAAATTTTGCCAAAATCAGTTTTTACTGTTAAATAATTACTATAAGTGACCTTAGGGTTAAGGTTCAGGGATGGTATTTTAAGAGATTGTAGTAGAAAGTTCAAGCCTTAGTTTGAGCCTAAGGGGAAGGCTCTATTACCTTTTGTTTAATTGTGTTGGGTACTCAAACTTCGCAAAAAATCAGGTTTTGCTGTTCTATAAATGACTATAAGTGACTATTAAGTCAAGGTGCAGGGATGTTACTTACAGGGATATAAGTCGAGACTTCTCGCTTTAATTTAAGCCTAATGTCGCCTTTTGTTTCTTTGCTAGAGCTTCTTAAATATTGCAAAAGACGCGATTTTTTGACATTTCGAGCTCGTTTTTCTAAAAATCTTGATCTGGTGGAAGCTTTATACTCACGGATTCGTGATCACCACAGAAAAGACAATCAAAA
>NW_023462907.1:0-16483 GCF_013731165.1 Rhagoletis pomonella | reverse complement strand
TGACCCAACGATCTCCCGTACGTAACACGTTACTGGCCAGACGACCAACCAGTGACAATACGGATGTCCCGAGTTCAAATAACGTGGAGGATTCTGCAGGGTCACCAGCAGCACGCATAGAAAGCGGAGATGGGGCTGACTCTCAGAGAATCCAATCAATCGAGAACTCTACTGAAAAGTACAACGGCGCCCTCCGCATGATTGGGGAGAAGATTGGGGAACTGAGGAAGATGATGGATAGCCAGAGGCACGTGAATCAGCAAATGAAAAACGTCCTGACCAGCATCTCGAAGCTCTTCGAAATCGTTGAGGGTAATGATCAAGAAAGAACCTCAGTTAGTACTTCAGTGAAATCGACTCAAACAGACCGGCCAGTCAAAGGTGATAAAACAGGGAAGAGGTCGGCGAACGAACCCACACCCGAGAACCGCCCACAACCGAAAGATAAACGCATTCGTGTCAACTCACCTCGAGCACAAGCAGAGAAAATGGATCGCCAAACTCGTAGCAGTGATCAACCAGCAACTGCTGACAACGCGGCCCAGAAGCCAAAAGGCGATAACCAGTCGCTATGCTCCAACGCTACCACAGCCAACTTAAATATGGAGTGGACTAAGGTGAAACCGAAAAGACGGCAGAGAAAAAAAGCCAACCCGCCCGGATGCCATTGTAGTCAAATCCTCTGGAGAGTGTTCTTATGCTGACATTTTGAAAATGGTAAAGAGCGAGGAAAGCCTGAAGGGTCTAAGCGAAACTGTGCGGAAGATCAGGAAAACAGCTAGTGGCGATCTCCTGTTTCAGCTGAATAAGTCTGAGGACGTAAATACTGCGAAACTTCAAGAGGCAGTCGAAGGAGTACTGGCAGGTAAAGCAGAAGTCAGGACCCTAACTGAAATGGTTCATATAGAGATACATGATATCGACGAAGTTACGACAAGCGAAGAGGTGTGCTTAGCTTTAAATGGTCAAGGTGGGTCCACTAAAGTGCTAGTATCCGATATCCGGTCGATGCGAAAAGCGTACGGAGGCACACAGACCGCAACCTTACTCCTACCCGAGAGCTTTGCCAATAAACTAGTAGGCCAAGGTAAAATCAGAATTGGCTGGGTTATCTGCCGAATAAGACATAAAATACAGCCAAAACGCTGCTACAAATGTTTTGAGTTCGGCCACATATCGAAGGGCTGTCGGAGCAGCGACGATTTTGGCAAATCGTGCTTCAAGTGCGGTCAAACTGGGCATACGGCCAAACTATGCACAAATGCTCCACGGTGCTTATTATGCGTAAAACGCGGCAGCAATCCTACCAGCCACCAGGCAGGAGGCAACAAGTGTCCGGTATATCAACTGGCGCTAAGCAAAATAAAGGTATGATGAGACTTTTGCAGCTTAACCTCAACCACTGCCAAGCGGCGCAGGACCTCCTGTCGCAAACAATATTAGAGGAAAAAATCGATATTGCGATACTCAGTGAGCCATACAAATCGAAATCGTCTCAGTGCTGGCTTCAGGATCAAAGCGGAAAAGCGGCTCTCTGGTCATGCGGGAACCCAGCTCGCTGGATGCAGGGTGCCGTGTCCGCAAATGGCTTCATTGGTGCGGAAATCGGCAACTTGTACGTATACAGCTGCTACATTGCACCAAGCATAAGTATACAGGCATTCGAAAATATACTGTTAAATCTAACAATTGATGCTAGAGGCAGGCAGAATGTTCTTATAGCAGGCGACTTCAACGCGTGGGCACAAGAGTGGGGATGCCGCAGTACAAGCCCAAGAGGGCGAGCTCTTCTGGAGGCTTTCGCTTGTTTGGACGTCGTTTTACTAAACACGGGAACTGAACACACTTTCAGCCGAAACGGTTTTGGGTCAATAATAGACCTAACCTTTATCAGTTCCGGGCTATATAGATTCACTGAATGGAAACATAGCACGTGTTATACGCAAAGTGATCATTCAGCTTTAATTTGCAATATCAACTGCAGACGAGAACTGTCTAAGCGGACTCACAACCCCGGAGTATCGCACGGGTGGAAAACCAGTACTTTCGACCCCGAATCGTTTACCAGCATGCTACCATCCACCGTTTACCAAGGGTCAGCAGACTCCATGGCCGAACACCTAATGGCCGACATTCGCGCAGCTTGCGATGCATCAATGGCCAGGAGAACTTCCTCCACGTATCGTCATGCGGTCTACTGGTGGAACGATAACATAGCGGACCTGCGAAAGAAATGTCTAAGATGTAGGCGAAATGCTCAGAGAGCTAGGGAAAGAGACAACTTCGTGGTATTTCGTGCGGCTTATAAGAGTGCACGCGACGCACTAAAGAAAGGAATTAAAGAAAGTAAACGGCAATGCTTCTTAGAGCTCTGCGATGATGCTGAACGGAATCCTTGGGGCTCGGCTTACAAAATTGTCTCAAAAAAGCTGAAAGGCAGAAACATGAACCCGACAAACGCTGCATACCTAAAGTCCGTCGTGGGGACACTATTTCCTGTACAGAGACCGTTAGTGTCCACTATGGATGGCGAGCCGTTGAGTGTTGTTGACCCTGTAACGGAAGAAGAAATCACACTCGCAACATCGAAGGTGGAAGTAAAGAAAGCTCCTGGCCCCGATGGCGTACCCAACATAGCTCTTAAGCTTGCAGTCCACCAGTGCGCTTCCTTATTCCTACAAGTTTTTAATGAGTGTTTCACGAATGGAACTTTCCCTCAAATCTGGAAGAGGCAAAAGCTGGTTTTAATACCAAAGCCGGGTAAACCTCTGGATGATCCCTCAAGTTTTCGGCCTATTTGTCTGCTAGACACAGCAGGTAAAATCTTGGAGCATATTATAGCTAAACGTCTCGACAGGGAAGTCCAAGAAAAAGGCGGTATATCGGCAAACCAATTCGGGTTTAGAAAAGGGAAATCCACTGTGAATGCGGTATCAGAAGTCATTAAGTTAGCACGGGATGCAACAAGCGGTACACGGTGGCTGGGAGGAGCAAAAGAATACTGCGTTATTGTTACCTTAGACGTAAAGAACGCGTTCAACTCTGCCAACTGGGCTAAAATACTCGATAGACTGGAGAGCATTGGCATTTCTTATTATCTTCGGAGACTAATACGAAGTTATTTCCATTCGCGAGTGTTGTGGTACGAAACGGAGGAGGGCCTGCAACGGGCTGAGATAACAGGTGGCGTTCCACAAGGATCCGTACTAGGACCCTTGCTATGGAACATTATGTATGATGGAGTTCTCCGTACCGAATTGCCTGAGGGATCATCCATAGTGGGTTTTGCAGACGACATTGCGGTAGTAGTGTCTGCGAAACTGCTTGATGTCATATGCGAAAAGGTAGCATCATCAGTCGGTGTGATTAATAGCTGGTTAAATAGCTTCGGCCTGAAGTTAGCCGAGCAAAAAACAGAAGCAATACTTATCTCGAGTCGTAAGAAACTAGAGGAGGTAGCGCTAAAAATTGGCGGCCACACCATCACGACGAAACCCACAATTAAATACCTGGGAGTGGTGCTAGACAAGCGTCTTACTTTCAGCGCCCACCTGAGCTATGTGAGAGAGAAAGCAGCTTCAACGATCACGGGACTATCGCGAATAATGCTTAATACGCGAGGACCGAAACAGCGCAGGCGTTTACTCTTAGCGAGCGTGGTTAAAAGCCAAATACTGTATGCGGCCCCAATTTGGTCAAACGCCGCACAGTGTCCAGCATACTTCCGCGGAGTCAACTCAACATACCGTTTATGCGCGCTCCGAGTTTGCAGCGCCTTCAGAACAGTGTCGGACGAAGCAGCTTTCGTAATCGGCAGTATGATACCCGTAGATATACTAGCAAGAGAATCAACGGTCCTTGTATCCACGCGGCGTACTCTAACTCAATTAGACCGACATCAAGCCCGGCAAAGCAGCGTTACGGAGTGGCAAAACAGGTGGAATAGTACGACTAAAGGTCGTTGGACCTATCGCTGCATACCAAACCTGGTATCCTGGCTTAATAGAACGCATGGCGAAGTAGATTTTTATCTGAGCCAGTTCTTGAGTGGTCATGGCTGTTTTAAGGCATACCTGTTTAAATTCAAACATGAGCACGACCCCTACTGCGACTTCTGTCTAAGTGGCGTGGAAGAAGATGTCCACCACGTATTCTTTGAGTGCCCTCGTTTCCATCGGCAGATGAACCAACTTAAACTTGCCGTTGGAGGGGTGTTTACGCCACAGTCAGTAGTCGACTATATGGTGAAAGGAACCAGCGAATGGGCATCAACCAGCGATAAACTAACTTCGATTTTGAAGGAACTGAGGTACCTAGAGAGACAGCGGCGTATCAGCCGTACTTAAGCCAACTCTTAGCATAGCCGCGGACTGGAACTAAACTATGATGTTCGCCAACCAAAGCGTAGGCGCGGACTGGAACCTAGGCCGTTCCAGCCGCTCGAGCAGTGCGGCTTAGAAAGTTGTGCTTTCAGACCGCACCTTGAACATGAAATCTAACAATTACAGCGCATGCGCGGACTGGAACCTAGGGCGTTCCAGCCGCTCAGGTGGCAATCTCGAAATTTTGTGAAATCGATAAATACGCGCGGACTGGAACCTATGGCGTTCCAGCCGCTCAAGTGGCAATATCGAAAAACTATTGCAATCGAAAATAGGCGCGGACTGGAACCTAGGGCGTTCCAGCCGCTCAGGTGGCAATCTCGAAAAAATTTTTAAATCGATAAATATGCGCGGACTGGAACCTAGGGCGTTCCAGCCGCCCAAGTGGCAACCTCGAAAAAAATTTTTGCAATCGAAAATAGGCGCGGACTGGAACCTAGGGCGTTCCAGCCGCAAATAAAGTACAGTTTCGAATTTCGTCCACACGGGGCGTTGGTGCGGATTGGAACCTAAACCGTTCAAACTGCAAAGGCAATATACATACGTATGCGGGCTTGAAACTCGTCGCATAAGGCAGTTTAAGGTATTTTGCTCTTACTGTCTATAAAATAAATAAATAATAAATAAATAGTTAAAAAAGGGTAATTATCCTTAAACAAGACGTGGCAAAGCTTACCAGGCGTAGCCCAGGACTGAGTACAACCGACTGGAACGAACGTGCGAGTCTAGTGCTCAACCGCCTCCCGACGAAATACTTGACGGTGGTACCGGGGGGTCGGTACTCGGACAGTAGGAGGTTTAGTTCGGGTTAAAGTCCCACACTGACGGGTATAGGCTTTCGATGCTTCCTCCTCGTAAAAAAAAAAAAAAAAAACATATATACATATATACATACATATGTAATAAAAATAAATAAATAAATGAGCGAGTACAAACTACATAAAGAGACTTGTTGCACTCATAACCGATTGTGAAAGAAACAGCGGAGTTGAAGTGGAATTTTTAGCGAACGCGCAAATAGCAAAGATAAATAGAAGAGCAGCTCATGAAGTATGTATGTCCACACATGTGGGCATACATATGTACATATACATATGAATGTATGTATATAAAGTAGAAATCTGGGTACATATTTAATATATTATAGGGGTATTCTCGCAGTCTTGCAAAGTCCTTGTCCGGAGCATAGATTGCACGGAATGCATGGTAAAAACCGGTTTACGTATGGGACAGCTTTGCAAACCGTGCAAACCGTGCACCGCGCAAAACTCAGAGAATACCCCTTATAAATATAAGAATTGCATTTGCAATAAATTGATGTAAGTAGATAAGTACGCACCTAAGCTATAGACAACATACTCGTACATACATATGTAACTAATCAAAGCATATGAAATAAATAAATGAAATCAATATACATACATATGTATCTACACATTGGTAAAACACTCGTGCCGCTCGGCGGGCCAGCGCAATGTAAATTACAATGGTGATAATTACAACGGCTAGCGTTATCACGACCGGCTTAGTTAGTTGTTGTTTTAGTCGTACATATGTATGTTTGTACATACGCAAACATATGTTATGCAAATTTGACGGCTTTTGTTTTCCTAATGCCAAAATGACTAAATTTCAGTTGTTAGTTAAAATTTTGTTAGCATTGTTTTTGTTAGCTTAGGGTGCTAATATTTTCGTGTGTTCATTGGTTTATTGACTCGATTGCCCATAACTGTTTTTTTTTTGGTGATTTTTGGTTTTTGCTTTGTCTCTTCGCTACGGTCACTTGACAACTTCGGTTTTGACATTTATTTACATTCGATTGATAAATATTTGCATTGGCAATGACAAGTGTACCTTTAAGAGACATACAAGTATGTACATATGTACATATTTATGTAGTTTTGTTTGTATAATTGTTTGCAATTTAATTAGCTAATATGATTAAGTGTTCATATCATAACTGAAATGTACAAAATCGCTGTTGAATTTATTGTACATATGTATGTATGTATATACATATGATTACATTTGTTCGGTATCTTCAAACTTTAAAAATTCCAATGCTAGACGAATAATATTGGCCCACATGCCTAAAAAGTCAGCATACGCGCCGACTCGATTTTCAATACAAATTCTTGAGTTTCAGCTCACCCCATCAGTGGAAAAATTGAGCTGAGCTTAAGCTCACTTTTTATGCGTCACACCTATTATCTTAGCAAACTTATTTCACCTATAAATGGTAACCAAAAGGGACATAAGTAATCGCCTGTGCTGATCCCTATAAACGAATATGATCCGAATACTGGGAACTATTTTCCAAACGGACTCTTTTTGCCTTATTTCGTGACCGCATTTTTAAAAGAAACACAAAACATACAAAAATAGATGAAGGTGTAAAGCTCACAAATAAATAATAACAAATGATTTGCAGCGGAGAAGCACACCTCGCAGCTTTCGTTATTTTGTAGGTTTGTAAGCGGAGCTGAACTACTCCTCGAACGTAGACAAATCTCTAGTAATTCAAGTTCAAAATGAAGATCTTAAAATTAAGTATTCTCCCAACCTTAAACGCGTAGGAAAGTCGAAATTGGTGGAAAAAATCGGAAAAATTAGTATGGAACGAAATTTTAAATAGCATTTCGTCAGTATAATATAGAAAGTGCTTTAATGCAAAAAGGCCACAACCAACTATAGTTTGGTATTGCATAAAACGAAGTGGGATCTTATAATACGATGAAATGCATCATAAGCAATCAAGTTGGTTACAGCTTTTTGTTTTTCAGCGAATTTCCTTCTCTAAATACTAATAAAATTCACGTAATACTGAGGCACCTCTTAATGAATGATAATTAAAAAAGGTACAACATGAAACTATGTAGTAGTTTATATATAACGACCACCATTTTTTTACAAAAAAAAAATATTTTACAAAAAATAAGATCGATAAGTATTTTTTAATGTAATGCCAGAATATCGAAAATTATTTCGACGCGGAATAGGACAGTTCACAAGAAAAAGTCGCCCGTATTCTCCTTTGTACATGTTTTATAAGTGGAAAACTATTAACGTGGAATTTTCGAGTAAAAACCTAATATTTGATGTACTTTTTTGTTATAAAATCTACTAATTTTATATATTCCAAAGAAAAGTAAATATTTCTTTGAATAACTTAATCTTCTCAACTACTGCGCTATGAACTGTATTTTTAAGAGGAAACCGGGTTTTGTCAATTTATTCCTTAAGTACTTAACCGACGCGATAAGGCAGCGGTATTTGTCAGTATATGATTCTCGGAACTATAGTGAGATGGACACATAAATATTTACATATGCGCGTGAAAATATAGATTAATGAGAAAAAGATACATATATAAATACATGCAAACAATAAATTAATAATAAAAAAATGGATTAAAATGAGTCTTAGTAAGTGAACTCTGCTACAGCTCAATTACGACTATTAATTATCTAATGTTTTGATGCAAATTTTTAGTTTAATCAACGGCTGTTATCTTTTCGTAGAGTTCTATTAATAGTTCAATCGCCCTGCGGCTGCACTAATCGGTCATTAATCAGAAAATTGTATGAATGACGAATATTTCAGAATAATGAGCGTTTGATAAGCATAATAAAGTTAAAACTAATGACATTTTCCGGCAATTCCAGCTAAAATTAAATCACAGTTCAGGAAGCGATTATTAAAATCGAATTTTATGGGAATTATTATTGGTGATTCGCGATTTTTTCATGTGTATTGATATAAGTACATATATGTCAAGAACTAATAGGTGATCCTTATTGTTAATGGTATGGTTTTTTATAGTTATTGTAATTATGCATTTTTTTATTGCTAAAATGTAATAAGCCGCTCTAATAATTCACATATACTCATATATATTTACATACGCATCTGTATTTAGTATGCATCTCGGAAGGTAATTGTTTATTCATTTATTAAAAACATAGCTATTTATCATTAATAAACTGTTAATTTTATTCGACGGCATTGGCATTTTAAATTTACATATTTTTTTTTTTCGTTTACAAAATTTCAGTCAAGGTGGTAATTAAAAAGCGAATAGTTTATATCGGCAAAAAAAAAATTTGCAGCGGTCAACAAAGATTTTATTGCTGTACATATAGCCTTCATGAGGCATCTGATTTAATTTGATTCAGAAAACATGGCCAGTAGCTATTTGATACATTAAAACAGTCACTTGTAATTTTGGCTACCGGAATTGAGCCCATTAGTGATTACTCGTTCTTTTTCATGAACAATAAATAATAGTTAGGAGAAGCACCACAAAAAAAACTAAGTAAACAATCGTCACATACCCGAATACACGTAGAAAGTGATCCCTGGAGTGTCTAGTATTAGAATTTGAGTATTTTTTAGAGATTTAACTGCAGGCAAAAAATTGAATACATAAAAAATACAGTTTGAAAAAATATCCATGCCAGTAATTTGGGTACATAACGATGGCACACAGAGAGTTTGACATATGTATAAGTAAAATCGTATGTTATTTTGACAGTGGCAGCTCTT
Organism: Rhagoletis pomonella; assembly: GCF_013731165.1. Taxonomy (NCBI): domain Eukaryota; kingdom Metazoa; phylum Arthropoda; class Insecta; order Diptera; family Tephritidae; genus Rhagoletis; species Rhagoletis pomonella. Next base: position 7,556 of record NW_023462907.1, on the reverse strand, counting down.
TCCCGCTGGAAATTTTGACGGAAAGTCAGCACCATATCTCTGCGAAACGAAATGAAGCATTTTACGCTTGAAGCACTTACTAAGCACCAGGAAATTACTGACTAATGACGAGCTCTAATAGAACAGATAGCAGGACACATCCCATGTGAACGACTTATGGTCATCATAGGTATCATCAAATACGCACTGTGCATATTAGAGCTCTTACTTATCGATTCTTTAGTCGAGTTAATCGATCAGTAAAAGTTCTTTCAAAAAAATAGTTCACTTCACCAACCGTTTTCTTTTGACTTTTCTGACTAATCGCTCACCAACAACTGGTTGACTAACCGTTAATTTTACATTTTTCGACTGTTTTACTTCCCTTCAATTAACATAGGTTTTTTTCATTTTATGAAAACTTATGCTCATTGATAAAGCCTAACCGCGCTAATAATAATATTTTTATAGTAAAGAACTGTCAGTATTCGAATAATTTCGGTTAGTCGATTTTAAGACTAGTCGATGGTGAGCGGTTAGTCGAAAGTTAAGGGTTAGCCAAATTAAGAAATTGCTATTCGACCACCAACCGACAAAAAAGTTGCTAATTGACTAGTAGACTAACCGGATAGTCTAAAAATCGACAAGAGCTCTGGCGCACATCTTCCTTGGTGTAGTATAAGGTAGTACAGAGTTTATTCTCTGCAGACATGCAAGACTATGACGAAATGGTCGGCTAAATGTCATCTTTCAAAAATATACCAAGGCTATTCTGTTCCGAAAATGCTGGTGTTATTGGCGTTTAACTTAGAGAATGCAAAATGGGTAAACCCGTATCACATATTCGACAAGTTTTTCACAATGGCCCTCAACTTTAATATTTTCCCCTGCAGTGGGTCAACAATTGACAAAGTCAATGAAAAGTTGTTTGGTAAAACTTAAAGTTGTTCACTGTACCTGATCGGGATACGCCTGAGCGACGTTGTTGCTGTTGAATTGGCAACCCTGCCCATGAACAAGGCAACATCGCAAATGAGCATTAAAATTCGTGCGCTTGTGTTCACCCACATTTGCATGTTTGTTATCAGGTACTATGTAAGTACATATTTCGCCACCCGCAGCAAATCCACTTGCACCACAAGGCAGCAGTTGTATATTTACATAATACTGCGAATTAATGCCGGCAAACAGCCCAAAACGAAACAGGTAAGTGAATTCGATACTCGTACTCGAAATAAAAACTTGCTACAAAACGCGGAAATATTCGGATTAATAAATAGACATTCATACATACCAATTTCAGTGCATTTTGTCGCTGCTATGGTTTTGCTTTGGTCTTCAGTTTTATTGTGGATGCATTCGGTCTATTTTTGCACGACTTGGCACAATTTCTTTCGCTGATTTTTGTTATGGCCAATATTTTCGTTACTCGATTATTTTCACCGTACATAAATTTCAAGCGTACATAAGTTTAAGTACATACATGAATATTTACTGTTGGAATAGAGTTTTGTAACATCTGCAGCAGGGCAGTTAGAGCTTTCAATATCGACAACAAAGAAAATACATTTTCACCTTTGTACAAATATACTTTGTTGAGTTAAAGAAAAATTATTTTATTTTTGAGGGCGAGAAGAGGATAATGTTTGCGAAAAATGGATTCTTTATAAAATTTTTCAAAGTGTATGTAATTTGGACCACCCAAGAATGCATATGAAAAAGCAAAGTCCTAATTTTAATGCTCTCGTCTCCTAGGAATGTGCTGTATCGAAAATATACCCCTGCTTTTTATATCCGAATCAAAAAACATTTAGGGGTTGCTCAAAGCCTACCATCTAGATATTTTATATGGAGAAAAAACCCTTTTTCGTTCAAATGATATAGAATTCTTGAGTAGTATTTTTTTTAACGGAGAACTCTGTTCCTCCGCAGGAGACTTCCAGTAATAATACCCAATTATTTGTTTTTCCATATTTTAATACTAACGAATATTTATTGGTCCCCAGATTTAATTTTTCGGGGTTTTGGCAGGACTTATAAAAACCGTTAATATTAAAAGGTGGTTAAATAAAAAAATTTATGTTATTGTTGGAAGTCTCCTGAAGACAAACAGAGTTTCCGATTGAAAAAATATTTATTTTTAAGAATTATGCGCCATTTTTACGAAAAAGTTATTTTTACCCATATAAAATACATGGAAAACTATCCGATATAAAATGCATGGAAAATTTTGAGCACTTCGAGCGACCTCTAAATATTTTTTGACTAGCCGTCCACGGATGCGCGAGGCTTCGCCACGCGCTGAATGTATGCATATGTATCATGTACTTCGGTTATTATATACTTAAAAAATCTTGTCTAAATCCGTTCAGTAGCGTAGTCGAAATACCTCGCCTTTCCTTTATACTATGTATAGAATATAGTATTTTTAAATAGGTGGCAACCCTACTCAAAAAATTTAAAGTTTTTGTACAGCTGGCGACCCTTCTCAGATAAATAATACATTATTACATATCTAGAGGCTAAGTCTTTTCATTTGACAGTGACGGTGCACAACTGGCGATTTTCTAGAGACCCATCGCTTTCATTTGGTACCTCATTTTTTGTAATCCAACGAACGGTGCGGATCTTATAGTTTTTTAGACAGGTGGAAACCCTATTAAAATTCGAAATAAAAAAGGTTACTCTCCTATCGATACAGAGTGTCTTAGAGAAAATTTCGTCAAAATCCGTTCAGTTGTTTTCTAGATTACCGCGTACAAAGAATCTCGACTTTCCTTTATACTATGGCTGCGTTTCTTTATACATTCCGGATAATCCAATTTCACAGCCGGAATAAACAGAATGCGTTTGAAATATAAGTCAACATATCATCAGGAACGTTCTAAAGAATAAATAAACAAAAAAGTTTATTCCAAACGTTCAGAATGAATAAAGAAATGCAGCCTATGTATAGATTTCAAAATAAAATAAACAGGAGTATATTTTTTCGGTATAGAACAATCCCTGATGTGCACATATACATAGGTATATGACACCGCTTTTATGAGCCAAAATATACATCCATATACGTGGGTTTTGCTGAACTTCAGAAAACATTAGTCTCTTTTATTTCCAAACCTCAGTAGATTGTAATGCCAAATGTGTCCGATACCTTGCGTATGTGCCAGAACCTGTTAAAAGACGTAGCGATCCTTTCGGCACGCTCACTCACTCATCCTTTGCAGACATCTGTATTTTTATAAGTATATTACTTTAAACATGTATCTAAACAGAGTTTAGGTCAGTCTGGAAATCTATGATTTTATAGAGCCCTATTTCTGCTTAGCTTTCTAACAGTAAATTTCCGTAAGTGCTTTAGATACATTTAGTGCTTTGGGACACATTTAGTGCCGAGTCCAGCGAGTTTTCCATCTTTGAAATCAGCCACGCCGTATAAGCTCTGCGTCTCTCCCCGAATCTAGCCACTGCGACGTTAGTTGGTGGTCCAGGTTTTTGGTAAAATATTTTTGGTAAATGGGAGCCAACTTAAGGTTCAGAACCTACATTGGGAGAATCACATCGCATCCGTTGCGCTAACAACAGCTAAGCTCTAAATTCAGATATGCGTTTTTTTACGACTTAACCCTTGTAGGGGCTAGCCAGAAGACCGGCGCTGCATATGAAAGTATAAATCAGACAATAGTCGCCCACAACCATTGACCAATCCATGAACCTAAGACTACTGAAGCCTTCCTCGCTTGCTCTTCAATGTTGAGCCATCAAAGTGGTTTATGGTGTAGACCAACTCCAAGATATTGCGTACTCTATCTCCTAGTTCTGTACCCTTGAATTTAGGTTCACTAAAACTATTTGCCAAAAGCATCAAACCACCTTTTCTGGATTCGCTCTAAGAGAAGCACTTTCTTTAGAACGTCTTTGAAAATTCCACTTCAAACCGAAAAAAATGAGTTTATGCCAATAGGGCAACATCTGCGGTATAAGCCTTTAGATTGAATTCCTGGGCATCCTTGGCTGCCTTTCTAATAGTCTTCTTCTAGTTTTTGATTGGCATTTGTGTGTCAATTTTCTTTTGTTTTCTTCAATTGCTGCAAAATTGTGCCAAGTCGTTTTTGGCCAATTTGTGGATTGTTTGTTTTGTCTTTGTTGCCATTTCTTCCCTTTTCTCCGGCATTTAAGCTCGCAAATTATTTAGCAAAATGAGTTGGGCAAAAAGTGCTTGCTCTGTTTTATTTGTCTGTTCGCATTGTATTGCTATTGCTGTTTTTGTTGTTGTTAAATTGACAGTGACAACTAGGAAGTTGCAATTGTGTAAAATTACATGGATTTATTGAAAGGAGAATGTCAAGCGCTGAATGATTTGCATGCATGCAACCATGAGGCCGATTCGCACACACACACACCCAAACACACCTGGGTAATAACAGCGTACATATTTATGGGTTTATTTATGTGTGCAGATATGCATGTATTTAGCATCTTTATTGGCACTCTGAACTTTTAGTGCGCCATATTGTTTTTATTATTTTTTTAAATTTTACTGCTTCCTTTTCTTATATACAAATAAGTGAATGGAGCGTTGTGCTTTTAGTTTGACCAAGTACTTACTTATTTACAAGGTTTTGGCCACTATCCATTGCGAAAACGTACTCAAGTAGCATAATAACCCATTACTGCTTGCCAATTACGAGTAACTTAGCCACGCCATTTTATGGACAACGGTGTATTGCGCTTAAAAGGTATTTTTTGCAATGCCTAGGAGCATAAACAATTAGCATTCTTCCTGGGGACGTTACGTTTACTAACAGCTAATTTCTTTCGAGTTCGGGAATATTAATCAAATGCACTTGTCACTTTAGACAGACTTTGGTTATATCGAATAGTTGAGCTCACCCTCCCGAACCTGGGATAATGGCGGGTGTGCTGTCAAGTCAGTAAAGGCAAAAACAAAATACATGCAAAGCGAATGAAAGAAGAAGCAATCAGCAGGTCCAATAACAACACCCTGTATGAATTCGCCTAAAACTGAGTTATTTTAAAGATAAATTGAATTGAAGAGCCTTCTTTGTTTTTTAACTCTCAAAAGAAGAAATCGAAACTGATTTCCCTCGATTTGAGTTGTAGTAAGAATATGGAAATTTTATTTTTCAGTGAGTGTTTTAAACTACACTACTCCAAAAAAATAGGGAGATCTTATTTAAAAAAAGGAAATTAAAGGTTAATAAACAGGCTATCTGACCAATATGCCGGCCAAACTGTAACATGTTTTTTTCAAACCCGTGGACCAAAAAAAGCAAAAAATTTGCAAAGTAATTTTTCGCGCATTGTGATAGGATTGCATGAAAACCGCGGCTCTTAAAAATTTTTAGCCGAGATATCTGAAAATTAGAGTCTTAAAGCTTCAAAACAATTTTTAAGTCTCAATACGACTATTTTTTTTACCGAAATACAGCATGTCAAAAGCACCGAAAAATTTAGAGATTTTTAAGAGTTCGGAGAATTGTTTCTGGAACTTGAATACATTTTCAGGATACACTCTGCAAGATCTTTCCAATGAAACATGTCAAATAGGACCTCTGCATAAAAACTTTCAAATATCGCGCCCACTGTTGTGCGATGTGATTATATATACATTATGGTTATGATTTTTTTAGATTTAAATGCCTATGGTGGCAAACGATGAACTTTTGTATAAATTTCCAAAAATTGACAACAGTTTTGATAAATTATAAAAAAAACTCCCGCGCATAGCGGAATTTATTATCAGTTTCTAAGTGGCGAAAATTAATATTCAAACATGTTTTTCTTCTCAAATGTTTTATGGTTTTATTAAAGTAAAATAGATTCGTGTATTTAGTGCTGATGCACATCGTTTTTAAATCAAAACTTGGTAGCAAAAAGGAATTTCGGTCGAGTTTTTATACTAGGTATGGGGCTTTGCCATGCAACAGCCTTGTAAATGAAATGATAGTTTGCGCGGGAGGTATTTTCACGAACCAACAAAAATATCGCCAAAAAATAATATATGGACAAAAGTTCATTAAATGCAAGCCAAGGCAAATCAAAATTTAAAAAAAGTGTAAAAAAATCATAACCCTAATATACATACACATGTTGGTATGTAACCTGAGCCTGGAGAAAGCCGGAAAACTTTTCAAGGTGCTGACCGTTCAAGCCCTGCCTTGCAATTTTGTCATCCCAGAAATGTAAGACAAAACTATTTAATTTCCATTGAATATTTTATTTTTATCCGGTTGAGAAAAAAAAACACTTGGACTTTTTAAGATATTTTTTCAATCATATTCTAACGTATTTAGATTTCAGCTTTCATAAGCTGTTTTTGCTCTCTATCTTCCTCTCTCTCCTATTTGCCACTTACACTTGGGATTATTAATTGTTTGTATTTTTTCGCGATTTATTACCTACCTACTTACAGCAGTTACGTACATATATATGCATTAGGGATGTTAATTTTTCGGCTTTTTCCAATGCCAGGATTTTCGGGATGGCGTTGTCACAATCCCGGTATACCGGGAGTAGTCCCGGGATTTAGATATTTATTACTTTTCAACAACTTGACTACCATGAAATAAATAATAAATAAGTGGGTTAGAAGCCTTCTTTTTTTATTTAAACTGGCGTTTTTATTTTTTCTCTCTGACCACAGGATTTATTTTGAAGGACTTTGTAATTTCAAAATATGATTAATTCCAAAAATTGTTAAAAGAAATTCAATCGAGTGTACAAAAAAATATGAAAAAGATATGAAAAATTTAAATATTTTGGATTCACAAGGACAAATAGGTAATTTTTAAGCTGACAAAGTTAGAACAACGAAATTCGAATGTTATTGTGGCTCGAGGATGTTATCGAGTTTATATAAGCCCTTAACATATAATTTTTTCAATAACAAATATTGCGAAATTTCAAGGATACAATTTTAAAATGATATTTTGCAATTTACCAGCCCTTCTGCGCCAGAAACTTGAATCTGTTTAAATTCTACAGGATTTCCTCATTAATTTTATACCCATACTTCTTCACTAAGCACATTTCTCTGAATTTTTCAAATCATTTTACTCAAAAATTTACTAACGCGCGGTTTTATGTGTATAATGAGCTAATTATAACATTATAGCTATTATAGACATTTATAAAAAAATTCTAATTATAAAATAAAAAATAAGAAATATAGCCAATACAGTGCAAATTACAAATCGCGAAAATCCCGGGATTACCTGCCAAGAATCCCGGGATTTTCGAGACCTGAAAAAGTCCGGGATCCCGGGATTAACATTCCTAATGTGCATATAAGATATTACTCGTAATCGCAGCTTACTTTACTGCCATTTACAGCGCTTGTTACTCTTTACGAGCAGGTAGCCTATTTCAATACATTGCAGAAGGAAATAATATTGCTTTTAATATGAAAAAAGTATTAACAATGTTGTCAGCTGTCTTTGCAATATTCGCTTTAAAATTGTTTGATTTACCCAATTTTACTTATGTCATCACTTTGATTCTATTCGGTAACACTGGTCTACAAGGGTTTTGCGAATAAGACGGGACCTGGTGTT
>NW_023462906.1:9688-16486 GCF_013731165.1 Rhagoletis pomonella | reverse complement strand
CGATGCATTGCTAAATGTCTAACCTAAAATATATTTAGGAGGAAAAAACAAAAAATTGCAGTTTAAGTAAATTAAGAAGATGTAACTCGAGAACGGCTGAACCGATTTGAAAACTTTTTTTTTATTATTCGCTATAATACCAGGTACATTTATAACAAAAAATGTGAGGTTGCCAGCTGATTGAAAAAATTTCGATTCTCTAAATTGATAAAATAAATTAAATATTTCAATACGTATATCAAGCCAAGAAAGTTTTAGAAGGCCTACAGTCGAAAATAATATTGAGGAGGGTTGCCATCTATTGGAAAATTTTAACTCAGTTCAACTGTCACTCATTCCACTAATTTTACGCGTAGTCCGATAATGGGTTAACAAAGTAATGAAAAACTAGCAAATTTTTTTCCAATACTCCACGCCACGTACTCTGACCACATTTGCAAATGCATTAAAAAGAAGCAAATACCACATTGTAAAGGAAGAGATTCTCCAGATAATTTCAGCGGGAAGTATTAGGCCACACTTATGACTTTCGCATAATCGATTGGTAAATTCCAAGATTTTTTCATATGAAATGTGAGCAGGAATTGATGGGCCTGATGCAAAAAAGGTGCGATTAAGCTGTGACTTCGATTTTGCACTCATTAAGTGAGCTCAAGTTCAAGAATTTGTACTGAAAATCGAGTCGGAGCTTAAGGATGTTACTCATACGCCGTGTACAAGTAGCCAAGCGTTTGTTCAAACTTTATGGCCAACGGTAACAATGATTAGCAACGCAAAACGCAAAAGTGATTAGTCGTAGCAGAATAACAACTTCCCACTGCAATTATGTAGAGAAAATTTTCTTCTGCAATGTAGTATTTTTATCGTTTTGATTAATGCATTTGATTTGACGCAGTCAGAGTTCTTAATGTTGGCTTGTTTAGTTTTTCATTAATCGGCTACACTCGATGGTACTTTTTGGATATATTAATCAGAACTTTTTTTTGGAATTTAGTATTTTTTCTAGGGTCGTTGCATTTTTTGGTATGTCCCCTATCAAATCGTTCACATACACTATTTGTGTGGGACTAAATAGTAACTGGGACTGATAACCTCATTGTCTATTTGGACGCAAGTCTAGGGTTAGTCCAAATTAACCGCATAAACTAAAAAATGCTGACATTAAAAGTTTGTACAAAAATACCTCACCTAATTACAGTTACTTAACTGACCACGCGAAAAAATTATAACAGCAACAAGAACACAAGCATCTCCTCAATTGCCCTTAATGGCACTTTATGTTACCTGCTAAGTACAATTTTCGATCACCATTCACTTGAAAAATCAACAAAATCGGAGCTCTGGTCGTTAAAACAACAACAAAATGGCACAAAATAACTACTTACCCCGCTCGAATATCATTTTTCACAACAAGAATACATACAAACGCATTCCGCCAACGAGTATGACGAACAGCTCAATAACAATTTGCAAGTGCAAATTTACATACTAAATATGTACGTATGTTTGCATGTGTTAGCATGCTAAAACTCTGACGCGTATACAAGCTAGCCCCCCATTCACACCTCTGAGGCGTCATAAGCGTTGCTATTTGCAATTTGCAATTCGCTTCAGTGCTTTACACTTCACGAGACGCGCCGTTGAAACAAGTGGCAGGTAGCAATAGTTAGCAGCACACCTACAGATAAGCAACGTTTTTCGAGTACATACTTATACATACATACATATGTATATATATAAATATGTGCATATGTTTTTGGCGAAAACCTGACTGCTAGCAGCATGTGGTGTAAATAACAGGAGCAGTGGATGCAAATGCAGCTACGAATATTTGTATTTCCATTAATACATACACATATTTCCGTGTACACTACACATGCATACAAGCACAAAAAAAATGCAATGTTATTACACGCTTAAGTGTAATTGATTTAATTAAGCTCGTTTTTTTTAAGTTGCTTCTTCAACACCTTCATTCTCCCCTGTGACCTTTCGATTGGTCTATCAATTACGTTAAACATTTTTGTCAGTATTTAAATATTGTAATTTAAATGTAAGTATACAGCATGAAAATGTATACATACATACATGTGTATGTATCTACTCGTATGTAGAAGTGTGAAAAATTTCAAAAAAATTAAGCTTTCGCAGCAATAAATAAATTAAGTACGTATAAATATTTTAAATACTGTACATTTACATTATGCTGCTTCACTTAAAAAAATTCATTATGCACTCATGCACAATAAATACACATGTATACATATGTACATACATTTGTAAATGAACTTACATAAGTGTATTAAAAAATGATAATTGCTTAACATTTTGACACAGCCAATTAAAATGCCAGATATTTTTAACCTTTTATTTTTTAATCTCTAATTTTCCTTTGCAATTAATCTTATATTGAAATTGGTGTGTTAAACCACACAAAGTAATTAAAGCTTGATAATTGAATCATGTAAAAAAATTTGAAATTTTTTGCAGTTCGCAACCCGTAGTTAAATATTTACCCCATAAAAAATAAGCCTTCCTAGTACATACTAATTTTTTGTTTAGCGACGAAGTATTCCTGAATACATACAGCTGCACATATTAGAATCATCGATATGTACTAAACTTGGAAACAGGTACTTTAAATACAAAAGTATTTAAGTGTGCCGTTCACTGAAAAGAAAATACATGTGTGTGTGTATTCCACGCTATTGGGATAAAATCAAAGTCTGTTTCATACGTATGTATATTTATCATAATATTTTATTACTTTCATTCCTTCCGAGCATAACATTTTTTTTCTACGCAACACGACCACTGACGTAGATGTCCATTGCGATTGTGTATGTACATATGTAATCAAAACCACTTTCAAACTGTGCACAATATCTATTGCGCAACAAGTATTCAAGCCAAAGTTTTCAACACACTCTTTCAATATAAATTTTTAATTACATATTTACTCTTCAATGCACGGCTTCTGCAAATTGAAAATAGGGGAAAACTAACGCAACAGAAATCCTTGCATTTATGCATATATGTATGTATATGTAAGTATGCATGTGTGCACGGAAAATGTTAAGCTACCAATTTCGATTACAAAATAAAAATTTATAAAACTATTTTTACTGGAAGGATTAAAATATTTTAAAAGCAAAATATGTATGTATGTATATATGGATATGTGCTCACCTCATGAAAAATAACAGAGAAAGTTCAAACTTAGGTGTAAATAAAAATTATGTGAGAAATGTATGTACATGGTATATGCACATTAGGGTGGTCCCAAAAAAGTGTAAATGTTAAGCTCTCACCCCCTAGGAATCAATGGAATGAAACAATACACGTATATTTTCAATAAAAAAAAAAAATTGTTTAGAACTTCCTCAAGGACCCTGAAGTCATCCTTGCATTTTACTTGGGGGGAAAACACTTTTTCCAAAAATGGTATAGAATTCTTGAAAATCAATTTTTCGATCGAAAAACTTTGTTTCTCTTCAGGAGAATATTTTATTTTACTATTTTTTAATACTAACGATTTTTTATGGAACCCCCTTTGAATTTTTTGTGGTTTTGGGGGACCTATACAAAATAGTTGATATTAAAAATGATTAAATAAACAATTGGGTATTGTTACAGGAAGTCTCCCAAACAGAGTTTTCCGTCCGAAAAATTTTGATTTTCAAGAATTCTATACCATTTCTAGGAAAAAGTTTTTTTCCCCCCATAAAAAGTTCATGGAAAACTTCATGGGCTTTGAAGCAGTTCTAAATATAATTTTTTTTCATTTAGAAAAATGCTAAGGGGTGAGAGCTTAACATTTTAAACTTTTTCCCACCGTATATATTTCTAGGCTACCCTAATGCTCACACATACAGTAAAAACTACATACTTCATGAGAACTAGTAAAAATCCAGTTGCCTGAAAGAGATTAAAACGCTGTGTGGTATTGGTTCAGGAAGCTGAAAGGTGAAAGATAAAAATATATATATGTATCAGGTGTATTCACACATACAAGCGTGCTTAGCTGTATATCTAGTATTTTTGTACATTTATTATAAATGAAATGTGCGAAGTTTAGTTGATTTAACATTTCTGCTCCCACTTTAAGTCGATGAACTGACAGAGGACAAAGGAGCAAAGTGCATTGAAGTGTAGGTGGACGACGATGATGACGATAACTCTGACGACAGCTACAAAACTTGCTGCAACAAAAATATCTAGATTAAATTATGTTGCAGCCAAAGTGCATGACTCCGACGCACACATCATTCGCACTGCCAGCATACATACATATGTACATATATATGTATAGTACATAGCCACCCAATTTATAGCTCACAAATCATTCCGGTTGCCAGTGTGGTAGCGTTACAAATTTTTGTTTAGGGATATGGTGGACAGTCGAGCATATGTATGAGGAGTATATATACGCACATACTATTATACATTGTATGTATGTATGTTTGCAGTACAACAATGTGTCCTTCGTCTTTAGCTAGCATAGCAAATATCTGACTCTGTGGTTTCATTGATTTATTAATGAAATTGCTTAGTAAATCGCTTCTCTACTCGAAAGGGGCGGTGTGACATGCCATACGTTTGGCATTTTGAAGTTAACGTGCGCAATAGGGGTAAGACCGCGTAGTAGTAGTAGTTGTGCGTTTACTTACAGTTTGATCATTTATTGAATACAATATTAATATGTTTTAAGTTATACTTTTTTTAAGTTAGCTAGGGTTAGGTTGAAGAGGCTGCTGGCATATGTTGGCACCCCAGCACACTTAGGCACTCAGTTGGTTCCATTGTGGTAGAACCTACTATTTATAAACTCCTGTTCTATACAATCCAATATTTGAAGTTGATCGCTCTGGGTCTTAAAGGCTCCAACAGCCATAGATCTCAGCCTCTTTTATCAGAGTGCTTGACATTCGCAAAGTTAGTGCCTTACGAGTTCACGTTCTTCTTCGTTTTCGCAGCTCTCTAAGTCTCTCCGCGTGGCTCCCTAAAATTATGTAGTCTGTCTGCAAACCCATTGCCAGGGAAATTTCTACTCTGTGCAGCATAAGGCTCACTCAATTTGATTCTGGCCACATGCATTTTTTCGTGTCAGGCGATAGGCATGTTCAACTTCTTCTTTTCAAGTTCGTTCGCCATGTTATTGCCTGGTAAACCCCTGTGTCCCATCACCCACACCTGGTGAGGCACTACAGTTTCTGAATTAGTTGCGACGAAAGTTAGAGATTTCAGAGCTGACTGGCTATCTGTGAAAAAATACATAGTAATGTGTCCGATAGCCTTTCTCCTTAAGCACTCGACAGCTTCCGATATAGCCGCTAGTTCGGCTTGGATTATTTCCGGCAGGCGAAATACAGGATGAAATAAAAAACAGCATGTTTAATGGAATCAAAATTGAAGCCCATCTATATTCGTAGCACGGGCCAATTAGTCAGTTTCTCATCTAGGCTTATGCTATAGAGAGTTCAGATGGAAAGGTGCTCCTGCCAGTGATAGCATTGGAATAAAAAAAAGCAAGTGCGCCTGGGCCACACTGGAGAAGTTAAACTACGTATCAAGTTTGTCTCATTACCAATATAAATATGTATGTATGTACATTAGAGTGGTCCAAAAAAAATTTTTCCGTGATAGGGTTTGGCGCACCTTCCAAAATTTTTCCTCTTGCCGAAGGAGCTGCTGATACCAAAATTTACTTTTCTAAGTATAAATTTAGAGGGTGCTCATTATGCTCAAATTTTACTCTAGCAATAGTGTGTACATATTTTAATCAAACAATTGGTTAAGCAACCTAAGAACATTTCAAATTTAAGTTAGCTAAAAAAATATTACAAGCTTCAATTGTCATGGCAACAGCAGCTTTTTTTAAAAATCAGCAATATTTTTGCAGGTTTCACAGCGATCCAGTAGCGCATTTCAAAGTCATTGAGCACCCTGTATTGGTTACATCAAAAAATTGAAAGTTGGTATGGATTTTACAAATATCAAAAGGAAAAAACTAAGGGATGCTCCGTTAGCTAGGATGAAATTTTGTTTCCCCAAATAAAAATTGGACCACCCTAATGTACATATCCATGGGCCATGCAGTTAGTCGTAGATCAGCAAGGATTAGAGACATGAGACACTTAACATTACTAAGGGGTTTTTTTTTTTGAATTTTGAGTTTTATTGAAATAAATAAAATAAATTTCCATTATACCTTGTCAAATTCGATTCGACACCAGTTTCGGTGTTATGCCAAACAGTTTTCAAAATATCTGCACATCTTTGGTCCTTTTCTAGCAGAACTAAGAAAAACAACAGGATTTCAGATCACTCAGAGCTACTATTTTTCCTATCTCAAAGTAATTCAAAAATATCAAATAACTTTCATTTTGTGACAATTTTGTTTTGTTTTTGGGTGTAGGGACACAAACCAACAAATTTCGAAGCACACTGTGGTCCAAATATAGTAAAACTAAATTTTTAGTTTTTCTGTAGTTTCGAAGATATGTGATTAATTCCAAAAATTATTTAAAAAAAATCAGTGCAATGTAAAATAATCATATGGGTACCAAATGAAAGATAACATTCTGTAAAACTCAGAAAATTAAAATTTTTGATTTACCTAGACGAATAGTTATGGAAAATGTTCTTTAAATTAAATTAATTTTTTTAAGCTAATTAAGTTGGAAGGGCGAAATTCGAGGATGTGGTCGAGAGTATGTTAGTCCTTAACATATAATTTTTTCAAAAATAATGATTGCAAAAATTCAAGGATATCCAAGGATAAAATTTTAAAGGAAC
>NW_023462906.1:0-9288 GCF_013731165.1 Rhagoletis pomonella | reverse complement strand
TGATTGCAAAAATTCAAGGATATCCAAGGATAAAATTTTAAAGGAACATTTTCAATACCTAATCGTCCTCATGCAGCAAAAAATTTAATCGGGCTTAATTCTACAGAGTTTTCTCTTTAATTTGAGACCCATACTGTTTTTCTACATTGTGCTGAATGTTTTTAATAATTTTTAGAAGTAATCATATTTTGCAAATTTCAAAGTCCTTTTAAAAAATTCTGAAGTCAGAGAGAAAAACTTAAAACGTAGTTTTACTATATTTGCCCCATGGTTTCGCGAAAATAACGATATCTATTTAAAAGTAGTATAGAAAAGTAATCCAACCCACGTGAACGAGTATTTCTGCTCTTCAACATTCTCTCCTCCTAATTTCCAATTCTCCTTACTACAGAATGTAATTTACTTAAACACCAGTAATGATTGACACTTTACTTCAGTACGGCAAACGACCATTTCATGTAAGTAATAGACCATACCAAAGGTAATAAAATACGCCGACTGGCACACACACCGCAGACTAACAGCATAATTGCAATCAACCCTTGCTGCAGTAATCTTACGTAGTGAAATGTTACTCATACGCCCGGGGTCGCGTATAGTAAAGACACCTTCGCAATGAATACTTCTATTGAAAAACGATACTTTTTCTATTAAAAAAATAATAAAAAAATTATACATAGTACATACAAATGTATGCCAGCATGCATGCATCTAAATTCGATTCACTTTTAACATTATGTCATACACAAGAATATTATGTCCACCCATTTTCCGTGTATTTACACGCACACATTTTCATACACATAGGAAATTTTACGATACAAGTATGTGAGTTTTAGTTACCACCTGCCTGCATGTCCACGCCCATTAAACACCGGCAGAAGAGCACATACAAGTCAAGTTAAATGTCTAATCCAATTTGTTGGCCGTTGGTTGACTTTGTATGGCTGCCGTTCCTTCTGCCGCACGCCGCATACCACTATATACATATATAGTGTATATGTAGATTGAGCTTATACAAAGTTGCAAACGAAAACAGGTAACTGTATTTTGTATTGATGTGTGCATAGAGATGTGCGTGTATGCTAGGGGTATGTATGTATGCATATTTAAATATTTGTAGCGTTTGCAGCACCCACATACATACATACATATGTTTGTAATTGCCATTGGAAAACGTTGTTAGCCAGGCAAATAATGTTATTGCTCAATACAATGGTTAGAAAATTGGAAAATTACGCCCTACACGTATGGTCAACATGCAAATTCAATAACGTAGGTAGCTTCCGTCATTCTGTTTCATGGAGTAGATATATACATACATACATATGTATATAGAAATGCAATAATTGTTTCTCAAATATCGGTCCTTAGCTTGGCAGCTGCTCTTACCTTATTTCTGCTTGCCGTCACAACTACCATCAATAACCTCCTGTAGTTTACTCATACATACATATATATGGCAATGCATATATTTTTGGTTTTCTCTTTTGCTGTTTTCGATTTATTTAGTTGTTGCTGCTGACCCTTATGACCGGCTTTTAATTTCTGCTCTTCCGAAAACTTTTGTTGTCTGTATTGAATTTCCGTTCAGCGCAATTGTGGCATCGACTGTCACCTCAAAGTTTGTCTTTTAATAAAAAATCGAAAATGTTGAGCTTTTTTGATTGACATATCATTTTATTTATACAATACCGTTTACCGTTTGTTTTTAAACGGCATTTCATGAAAAGTTCTTATGGTAAATCGGCATAGGAAATCAGGTGAACAGACCACGGGTTCTAGTAGTTGGGAACAAGATAAATTTACGTATATGAGCAAATAAGTTGTTATCTTCAGTTTTGCATCAAAAACAAGATTCCATAGCGAAATTGTATTTAAATAAACTTAAAAAAGATATAATAAAACAAGTAACTTTTAAGTAAAAAATAAGACCGACTTCAAATCTCTTATGAAAAATTGGGAGTATCGTTTATTTCTTCATAATCCAATTATCGGATCTGAACCAAATTAATAGGGGACCACATCTGAGGTACCACCTTTCCTTAAAAAAATTGGAAACCGGTTGACGTAGTCCCCAAAGTTATGCGGTAACATACATAAAAAATAAAATAAAAATATTCCGACGAATTGATAACCTCCTCCTTTTTTTGAAGTCGGTTAAAAAAAAAAAAAAATATTACAATACTTGCTTTTATGCCGTAGTTGTGTATGTAATGTATACGCCACGTAGCACCATACACCGTCATCTAACACGTTTTCTCGCACGCCTTAACTTAAAATTGACCTCATTTAAAAGTAAATTAATATTGGCGTGGAATATTTTCCTACAGTACTCTTCACGAATATAGTATGTATACAAGTGAACCCGCATGGCGTTAAAATGCCAAAATTGAATTTAACTTTTTAAGCAGGTGAAACCCTATTCAAAAACTTCAATTCATCTAAACCATTACTGAATGATAAGAGGTCTCGCATGGCGTCGGTTTTCATTTTGTCAAATTTCCAATCTTCCTGTATCGCTAAAAAGGTTCTAACTTCAAAAACTAAAACCTTGTTGCACGTCTATGCAGAATCCCAGTTTTTTAATGTGACTTCTCATTTTGTAAATTCGAAATAACGGTGCAAATGTGATGACATTCAAAAGAATAGATGGCAAAGTTTTCTTAAAACTCTTTCATTTTACACTAATATTTCGATATTTCATTTATGTAGGTTGTGTATAAGTAAAACAAATTCGACTTTTCAAACAAGGGGCAATTCCTTTAAAAGTATTTTCAAACTAAAATTATTTTATCGTCTAGCATTGTTACACATATTTCAATTAACTGATGAGTTAAGTTGAAATTGATTTTTTAAGCACACGGCAGCTCACCTAAATACAGTTCAGAAATAAATTAAGTATTTTCAAAGCCATTTCGATCGATACCCATCTTTTTAAAATGCATTTAACTTATTAAATAATTTGAATTTAATATTTTCATCAGGTGGCAGCCCTCTTCTGACACCCTAAAAAATCCTAAAAGTCCAATTTAAAAAATTGCATGTAACTTATGTATATTTAAGCTAAATACGACTTTCAAAACAGGCGGCAACCCTCTTAAAAGCTATTTTCGAACTAAATTTTCCTTAAATATTTTTCATCTGACGTTGTTATAATTACTTAAAGTAACTGATTAATTAAGTTGAAATTTATTTTTTAAACACGTGGCAACCCTCCTAAATATAGTTCTGAAATAAAAGACTCTAAACCCATTTGAATGGTGCGGATCTGAAGGTACTGAATATTAAATAACTTGAGTTTAATTATTTGACAGGTGGCAACTCTTTTTTTGTTTCACATATCATCCTCATCAGTTAATCAATGTAATTTTTTCTTTTCATTTGGTGGCACACTACCTTTATTACTCTAGGTTTGTCCGTGTTGGCAAGAAGAACATTTTCACCGCTCAGTGTTGAAATTTGAAGTATCTTAAACTTTTAAAATTAAAAAATCCGCAAATTACCAAATAGCAGCGACAGATATTCTGCATGCTGCCATTTTTTTTTTTTTTAATATAGTGGCACACTCTTGAATCATCACGGTTATGCTTTATTTGATGCCAACTCTTATTGCCTCTAATATGAGCATTCTATTTGAAAACTTCCCAAAGGTATTAAAAAACAACAAATACATATGATTTATCGAGTGATAATGAAAAATTTTGTAATTTCGGTACTTTTTCGCCTAAATAAACGATTTAAAACTAAAATTGTTCAAATACTTGATTTATTTTTTATTGTAAGTACTTGTTTCTGGAACTCCCATAATTGAAATAAATACAAGAAGAATGATTTTGCGTTTTTTTTTCTAGCAAGAGAAGGGACACTATAAAAACAACTCGTGAGATTTACTCATACCACCGATTTAAAGTTTGCGTCTAAATTTTATTTTAGCGGTGGGCATGAGGACAAAGAGTTTTCCCGTTTGGTACATCAGCATAGAAAAAATGTGTTAAATCCTAGGCTATAAATGGATCGGAATTCTGTTTTCTTAAGTTATTTTTACTATAATCTAGCGAAGCAAAGATTAAAGAAGGTATGAAAGCTTTAGTTGCATACCAAATAAATTTTTAAATTTGTGTATTACCATAACAGCAGCTGTTTTCATTGATATTTGAAAAAATTATGTCATTGGAAAAAGATCTTTCTCGAACAAGTGTATGCGTTTTTCCCACATTAAACATGACAGTCGCAAAGTATTATGAAAACTATGAGCTTTTGAAAAAAAAAATTACCAACAATTCAAGTAACTAAAAATTTAAGCCGTAATAAAAAGCAAAAAAAAATAAATTTTGTCTTTTGGCCTTAATTTTTTTGAGCAAAAAAGATATAAATTTGTTTATTTATCTTTAAGGTTTTCAAAAAGGGCAAAATTAAGAATTTATGGTAATTTGGGACTGCGCCGAAAACACAGAAACGCCGAAAAAATCCTCAGAAAATCACCAAAACCACGAAAACATGCCGAAAGTTTCAGAATCGATCATGCGAAAAATTTACGAAAATTTTCACAAAATACCGAAAGCTTCGGAAAACTCACCAAAATTTCCGGAAAACGCCGACAACTTAAAAAGGATGAGTTTTCAAATATGCTGCAAATTTCTTAAAAGCTCCTAAAAATCTCGATAATTTCAAAAAAAAAATCTCGAAAGTTTTGGCAAAATCACCCAAAGTTCGGAAAATCTCTAGAATACCCGAAAAACTCGGAAAAGTTAAACACAAAGTCAATGTAATACCGATAAGAAAGATAAATATCTACTCTAACAGCGCTAATCACGACTCCAGTATCGCTCATGTTACGATCGAAGCAGTTGAAGGAATTTCCAATCTCTCTCGATCACCTCGGATTACTTCCAAGTCAGTTTGATTTGGGTCCTAGGGCGCATTGACCTTGGAAAAAATTTAATTGGCTAGGTAAGGCTCCGTTGAGATTATCGATCCTGGACACTAGGCGAAAACCCCAACACGAAAGGAGTTCTGCAGCTGCCTAAGTGCTATTTTTAAGTTATGGCGAGGGTACTAGCCGGCTGCTATCCATTAACAACCCAAACGTTGCAACTTAATATCGTTACGGCCCCTGAATATACAATATATTATGAAAAACTAATTCCAAACCGAAATCAGGAAAGTGCATTCTAGGAAAAAAGTTTCTGATGAATTTTACAATTATTAAATTAAAAATTTATCTACAATATATATGTTTTGCAATCACGCTTTCTCAAAATTCAACAGCTCTTTATTCGGAAATAAATACTATTTACTACATTTGAATGTGAAACATAATAATCTCTTTTGTAGTAAAATGTAAATTTAAGCTTTAGTTGACCCATATTTCTAACAAACGAAATTCACAGAACTCAAAATTTAACAAAAAAAAAAAAAAATAGTTCAGAAATAACAAGTAAAAACTAACCGCACGACAACTGATAAGACGCAGTGACGATTAAAATGGCACACGGTGGAGTAAGGCGAAAGCAGTCAGAGGATAACAAATGAATAGAAATTCGTAAAACCTTTAGACACATACATACATACGCAGACAAGGACTTAAATTCAGGTATATACATTTGTGTACTTATATGTTTTTGAGTACAAGAGCACTCACATAACATATGAAGTTGGAATGTTAATCCCGTGATCCCGGCCTTTTTAAGGTCCCGAAAATCCCAGGATTCCTCTCAAATTATTCCGGGATTTTCGGGGTTTGTAATTTGCACTGATGGCAATAAAAAAAACACCGTTTCTTGACCATTATTGTCTATATTTCTTTTTTTGTTTAATAATTAATATTTTTTATAAATGTATATCTCATTATACATATAACACAAATATCAATATATTCGCGAAACCATGGCCCAAATATAGTAAAATTGCGTTTTTAATTTTTCACCCTGACGCCAGTAATTCAAAAGTGATTTAAAAAATTTTGAGAAATCTGCTTAGAGAAGAACTATGGTCAAAAATTAAAGAGGAAATCCTGTAGAATTTAAACGCATTCTAGTTTTTGGTGCAGAAGGACTGGTAAGTACTGAAATTTCCTTTTAAAATTTTATCCTTGAAATCTTGCAATATTTGTTTTTGAAAAAATTTTATGTTAACGGCTTATATAAACTCGACAACATCCTCGAATTTCGTGCTTCTAATTTTATCAGCTTAAAAGATTACCTATTCGTCCTTGTGAATCCAAAAAATATTTAATTTTGTTACAGTTAAAGAAATTTCTTCTTGCATTTGGTACCCATATGTTTATTCTACATTGCATTGCATTTTTTTAATAATTTTCGGAATTAATCATTTCATTTTGGAATAAATCCCGCGGTCAGCGAGAAAAAATTAAAACGCCACTTTAAATAAAAAGTAGGTTTCAAACCCATTTATTTATTTATTTCAAGATAAGAGAGCTTCTCAAACAATATAGAAGCAATTTTTTCGATTTAAGATGTTGAAAAGTAATGAATATCTAAATTCCGGGACTAATCTCGGTATGCGGGGATTGTGATAACGACATCTCGAAAATCCCGGGATCGGAAAAAGCTGAAAAATTAACATCCCTAGTAGGTATGTAGTATCATATCCAGTAGAGAAGACGTATGCGCCACTTTTCGCCAACCACAATTGTTGAGCGTCGCTTTAAAATGAATTAAAACATTTTCTAAACTGTTGGTGGCACAACTTGTATGCAACACACACACACACACACCAAAAAGCTTTGTCTGTTTCTTGGCACTCGCTGCTACAGTTCAATTGCATACAGCAGTTACTCGAGTACTTTCATGTGTTTTGTGGCGCTGCGGTTAGTCGTCGTCGTCGTCGTCAAAAAGTTATGCAAAAAAAAAGCTAAACAAAAAAAAACTTGAATTCAAAAGTCAAACCGCGCGCCAACAATAGCTAGCTGCTTGGCTTGAGCAGCGTGAATTGGCGCGCTCTGTGGGAGGCTAAGGAAAAGCTACACATGGAGAGCGGAAATTTGTTTTTTTTTTTTTTTGATTTCTCATTGCCCTGACTTTTGTGGCAAACAAGCGCTATTGAAAGCTTGCTTTCCGACAACTGTTAGTAGTGAGTAGGTACGTGGTTAGCTGCTGGTTATCAAAATTTTCTAAAATTATTGTAGAAAGAAAGCAGTTCTATTGTGCGGCCGAAAAAAAAACTAAGTTCTATTGCTTTTGACTTTTCTAATACATATTTAAACATTTCTAAATACATTTCTTTAACGAAGCGTTTTTGTACGTTGTTGCTTTCCTTAGCCCCTTTGTACACGATTTTTCGTCTTTATGTATTTATTTTTCGCCACTTCTTAATTTATTTATGCGCGCTATTTTAAAATTGTTTGCCACAGCGTCAATTGGCGGTCGCATTGACGGCGGCAAAGTTGTCAGAAGCCACAACCCACATACACGCTGTCAACAGCAGAATGTAGGAGAAGCACAAAAACAACAACTACAGAGGGTACTTAATATGTATATCGACAAGATTTTTCAAAAATTAATGCGAGCATGGCCCTGCGCTTTCGATGCTTTGATACATTGAAATGAACCTGGAATACACCCCGTATCATAATTATAACAGCGCCACATTTTGACAAGTTTTAACTTTTTTTGTTATTTAATTTTAGTTATTTTTCTCCAAATTTTAAAGTCGTGCAATATTTAAAAAATATAAATATTTCAAAGATAAAAATTTTCACACATACTTTGTATGGAAGAAAATGCACAACACCGTCAAAAAATGTCACAAATCAATGGTGAGACATAGCTACTTTAAAATTGCACTTAGCTATATTGCACATAGCTGCATATTCAAAAACGTTATAAGTAATCCAATTAAAAATCTCGACATTTTTTCGAAAGTTTTTATTTTTTTTTGTCAATTATTGCACAAGGTTTGCAGTTTGGATTTACACGGTTTTTGTTGAAAAATAATCTTTATTTTTATAAAAAAAAATTGTTTGTCGATAATTTTATACATATCGATAATTCAATGAATTTCAAAAACACTAAGATCCGATAATCCAACCCAATTTGACAACTCGACTGATTTCAATAATTTGCGATAAATTTCCGTAAAATTGCGTTTCGAAGGGTTCATAAATTTCGATAACTCAAAAATTCATATCTCGATATCTTTAACTCGATAACTCGATAAATTTTGGATGCCTCTACAATTTTCAATAACTCGGTTAATTTCGATAGCTCCATATCGGGAAATTTCGGTAACTCGTTACAGTCTGGTAACACGATAAAATTCTATAAACAGTGACAACTCAATAAACTTATATACCTCGAAATTTCGATAACTCGAAATATTTTGAAACTACGATTCGATAAATGGACAAATTTCAGTAAATCAATAAATATCGATAACTCTATAAGTTAAAAGAACTCGATAGATTACGATAACTCGATTAGTTGTAATTCAAATACGAAGTAGAAACGTGTGTCAAGTTAGCACTACACTTTTCGAAATTGGAAAAGTTAACTACGGCATTAATTGTAGTGTTTTTGTTGTAAATTTGTTGTGGAAAGAAAAAATTTTTAGCTCTAGTTTTTTAAGAAAAAAATGGTATGTAGTGTTAACTTGACACCATACACCTAGTCGATAGAATTGAGATATCCAATATCTGACTATGCCATTAATTGTAGCTTTTAACTTTAAAATTTTTTCTTTCCACAACAAATTTTAAAGTTAAAAGCTATCACAGTATCCCATACATTTTTAATGGGAAAAACAATTTTTCTTGAAAACCAAAATTTTTGGATCGGTAAACTCTTGTTCTCTTCAGAGGACTTCAAGACATTATACCTACATAATTATTTGTATAACCATTTCTTATTACTAGCGATTTTTTAATGGTGCTCCCATTGTATTTTTCGAGGTTTTCGGGAGTTTTCAGCGGTCCTATAAATTACAGTTACTATATTATAAATGGTTAAATAAAGAATTGGATATTATTATTGGGGTTTTCTGCATAGAAACGGAGCTTTCCGGTTGAAAAATATTGATTTTCGAGAATTCTATAATATTTCTACGAAAAGTTATTTTTTCTTATGTAAAATAATTGAGAACTTTGAGCGCTTTGAGCGACCTCTAAATATTTTTTGATTTTGATAGGGTGTGTAATTAAATTTCTAAAAAACTGTATGGCATATTCGATCTCTACGTTCGATTCTAAGCAAAAATGGTGAACAAACTACGTTCCTAAAAATCATTGTACTATAATTTTTTCTGAAAGAAACTAATTTTTCATTCACA